>NC_061532.1:3552500-3770000 GCF_022379125.1 Scophthalmus maximus
AAGTTACACAAAAAACAAACCATCATTCATTTGAAGCTGCAAACATAACTAATAGTGCTAATGGTTCTTCTCCCCTCCAGCCGGCTGAGGAGCTGCAGTTTGTGTGGTGCGAGCTGCTCTCAGAGGCTCTGGCTGCCTTGTGGACCAGCTATGTGACCTCAGACCCAGACCGATGGCTGAAATGGGACCCAATGAATCCTGAGACCCAGCCCCGTCCAAAGCTGCCTCTTGGAGCAGATAACATGGTACTGGCCTTGAACATCTCATGTTGATGTCACAGTTTCAGTCTGCTGGTTTAAATATGTTTTATAGAACAATGTCCATGTTGTTTTCAGGGTCCAGCCTTGCTGAGTAAAGCGGTGTGGTCGCATTGTGTGCTGGGAGTGCTGATGAGAAGTGAGACTGGAGATCATTGGGAGCCGTCAGCAGCCGCACTGCTCTCCCTCTCCCACGTCACCCTGGGGGAGTGGCAGGAGAGGACCCAGCAGCTGCATGACGTGTCTGCTGTGTTGTGGGACAACATGGCCATCCCTGCACTCGCTGAGTTCAGGTAGATATACATTCGTGGTCCCGTTCATTCGCTCAAAAAAATAACATAATTTTTTCATTAATCCACAACTGCCACATCTCCCCAGGGGCACAGACTTCAGACTCCAGGGCGTAGTCCTGCGTCGGCAGCTTCAGAGCATGACCGACCTGCTGCCTCCCAGCCTGCAGGAGGGCTACATGGAGAGCTGCGAGAGCCTGGTGGAGGATGCTGACCCTCTCATAGCTGCCCAGGAGATCCAGACAGTCTTCAGAGACTTCCTTCCCCCCAATCTGCTCCCCGACAGCCTGGTGGAGTCCTGCGTCACCTGCCTGCAGCAGTACGTTCAAAGCAAGGTCCAGGGCTCCAACTCGCTCGCCCGCTCCGGAGTGTTCTGGGTCAACATGGGCCTGCTGCAGATCAAAGTGTGGACACCACAGACCATCTTTGACCCAGCTGTGAAGAGGGCCTACAAACTCAACTACGCTCAGCAGGAGGTCAGCAGCCACCCGGGTTTATGAAATCAAAAAAACATTACAAATCTCACCATAACCATGTTTTTCTAAAAAAAAAACTCACATTCCCCCGTAGTTATTTTGCCTTTGACTTTTTTTGAAGTGCACCATGCAGTTAGAGTTTCATGTACTTGTATTGTATCATAATTCTAAACCTTGATCATCATGGTATCAACTGATACAGTACAGGAAGTGACAAATACCAAGACAGACTGACAGTTACAAATAAAAAGTCAGTAGAGACTATAGCCTGACCTATGCTGAATTTTTAGAGTTATGAGTTTCAAAATGTATATATTCATTTTTATTTGAATACGTTTTTTTTTACATAAACACACTTATGAATCACTTAGATGTTTTGTTTGTTTTTTACAGAGTAACAGCATTTTTTACGACAAACCAAATTGAGCATTTCTGTACTTCAGTTTCTTGTTACTTCTCAGCTGACAGATAAACAGAAACCAACATATCTGCAATAAGCTACTATCAACCAATATATTAACCCCGCTGATCCATCAGTGTAGATTTAATTGTGATACTAAAAGAGAATGTCTTGTCCTGCCTTCAGATACTGTTACTCCACTGTCAAATATCTCTTCAGGATTAAAGTATTACATGCAGGAGGTTGGATGAAGCTGAAAGTTCTCATTTTGATGCTTGGACTGGCATGTCCCTCTGTGTTTTTTGCAGCTGGCTCTGCTGCAGGAGGAGTGGAGAGGTCGCAGCCTGTCGTCTCAGCTGATGACTGGAGCAGAGCTGGAGGAGAGCAGCACCACCGACGGCTTCCAGCATCCTCGAATCAGGTCAGAGTCAGTCACACGATCGCACTGTTAAAAAGTCAACATAATTCAAGAACATACTACTAGGTTATATCACTTGGGATCAGTCAAAATATCTTTTCAAATATCCTCATGAGACTAATACTAGAAGCACTTGTCCTACAAGTACAACTTCCATTCTTGACTTGTGGTTGTAGGTACCTGTGGATCCGTATGCAGCAGGTGAAGGAGCAGATAGCCGAGCTCTCCAGGAAGCAGGCCTGCCGCCCTCATGAACCCCAGTATGGTCGACTCTTCCAGGACCTCCAGCACTACCTCTGCAGCATCGGCCAGGCATCCAGAGTCCAAGATCTGCTCTCCCACCTTCTTAAGGCCATGCAGGGCTCCTCCTCCAAATCCAGGTCATTTGTTCAGAGTCTGCTGAAGGAGGAGGCTGTGTGGCAGAACTCCCAGCAGCGCTTCTGCCAGAGGCTGCTGGAGGACTACCCCCTGTACCCTGACGTGGTCGGGCCAGTGCGGACTGGCATCCTCCAGCTCCGGCACGGCATGAGGCTGGTGGCCTCCCAGGTGGCCGCCTCGCTCACGCCCGTGCCAGGTCTGCACAAGCTTGTGTCCTGTCTGCTGGCCTTCCCCTCCATGTCCCCCAGCCTGCCATCCTACCTAGCCCGGGCAGACTTCCTCTGCTCCACGGGTTGTATGGACGTCCTGCGCTGCCTGGTGAAGCTCTTGCCCCAACAGGACCCTGAGCACGTGGTCCCCCAGTCCTCCACGCTGCTTCTGAATGCTCTGCTGCACGTGCAGTGCCACACCCTGTCCACAGGAGAATTCAGCCAGGAGGCACGCAGCCTCTTCAGACACATCTGTCAGGTCAGAGCCTAGATGTTATTGTCAAACAGCGTCATGTGTAGTTGTCAACTGTATCATGACTGTATCATGACTGTATCATGATGCTCCTCAGGCGCTGGTGAACGAGTGGGACGAGCAGGAGAGACGGAAGAGAGAGCAAGAGCAGCTTGAGGCCAGCCTCTACCGCAACCGCTCTCGACTACACGGCTCAGGACTGACGGAAGAAGAGCAGGAGGAGCGGGAGTTCAGACGCCAGTTCCCCCAGTTCAACAAGGTAATCACATAGAACTCTGCCTTTCTGTCCTGATGCTCAAGATGATATGAGTAGGATTGGTATCAAAGACAAAGCGATAAAAACGAGCAAATGATAAAACAAATGACTAAACAAAGAAGACTAAAGGAGGATAGAGAAGATGCATGGATAATATATATATATTAGGTCATTTTAGAAACATTTGACCTCTCGAAATGTTTTTTGTATTCGTAGTGTAAGTGTAATTCAAGTCGAGCTGCATATATTAGCAAGAACACTGCTGTTCCCCGGAGGTCAAGACTTCGGAACTTGAACCTGCCATGGCAGTCTGGTTGTAAGTTGTCTTGATAAAATGAGGTCAAAGAGCTGGAGGGACTAACTTGGTTACATGGCTATGACTGACATCCCACCAGTAGCTCATCTGACATCCCTATGGGCTCATTCTTTGTGGCCATGCTCTTCATCAGGACTTTGCAGACATCACGTCCCAGCCGAGCCTGGAAGGCCCAGCAGACTCTGGGTTGGAGGAGGAGGATAACGTCCAGGAGGAGTCCATTGAGAGCAGCTTCCTGCCTCCGACTGCCATGAACACGGTGCTCCAGGTGCACAAGCACCTGTGTCTGGGATACGCCCGGTCACTGTGGTACCAGAGCACAGTCACGGCCAGTCACAGCAAAGAATCCATCAAAGTCCTGGTGTCCTCCTACCAGATCGCTGCCCCTGTGATGTCACGCTTCTATCATCTGATTGGTTCGTATCACTTACACAGTTTATGCACTGTGATATTTTCTCGCAGCATAGCAGAAATAGAAATGGAAACTAGATTATGATTTCCTGTGGTTTCCCTCAGATGCTGAACTGGACCAGCAGTTGACCGGCAGTGAGCTGCTGCTCTCTGCCCTCCTGCAGAACACGGTGCAGGGCTCCGGGGGTCCCGATGGTCTGATTCTCACCTCAGAGGGACCTTATGACTTCTATCAGCAGCCCAACATGAGCGAGGCCTGCTTCTGTCTCCCTGTTCTGGAGCAGCTGAGTGTGGCAGTGAGGAAGAGGCTAGACGACTGGCCAGAACACCCCGCACTCATACAGGTCAGCTACAATCCCTAATGGCAGTATCGTATTTACAAGATTTTTGCAGCTAAAAACTGACAAACTGAATATGACCTCAACTGAATTTCCTGAAAAACATATTATATCACGTTGGATATTATGACCAAAAACTAACTTATACAACTTTTGCCACTATCACCCACCTCTGTTAGCCAGTACTCATCCTATAAGATCATGATTAGGAATTTTGGCTATATCATGTGTCATGTGTATGCTAATATGCATCTATGTTTGTATATTTCATTGATTTCATAAAAATAATTTGCTTTAAAATCTGTGTTGGTACTGAGATGATGTGATCCTCAAATCACACATCCAGCTCTTTATTTCTCGTTCTTATTGCTATTCTTCCACAATAGGCTAATGTGAAAAATAAATTGTCAATCAGTTAAGTTAAAGTTGAATTAATGCCACTTGTGGGCAGCAGATCAAGCTTTAAACATGATATCTGACAATTTATAAAGTTAAACCATGTGTTGATAATCAGTTTCCTTTTTACACACATGTATTCACTCAAGTGTGTTCACCTGACAAATGTAAATCCAATATTCAAGTTACTTTCTGACTATGTTTTGGTCTCCACCAACTCCCAAAGGGAACAGGATTTGTCTCCTATTTTCTAAATGTTCACTAACTAGTTGCTAACTTTGACAGGAAACAGGAAAGGCTGCTGCTACTGGAAACCGGGTTGATGAGAGCAAAGTTTCGATGTTAAAAGGCTCAGTAAAAGAGAACTGCACTGTTAAACGGAATAGATTTCCCCCTTTTATTTTACAAAAATGTGGTTTCAACTGAACAGTGAGACGGTCATCGTCTGACAGAGAGATTTTCTAGGGTGCATGTGCTGTTGAAACAATTTGACCCCCAAAATACAAAGTTTGACAGACATTTGATCTGGAGGGAATTGCACTCATCATCTCCTTTAGTAATTAATGCAGTGTTTGGCTAGAACGAATAGAACAGAACAGAATTCACTGGTGGAAACTGAAAAAAAATAACTATTAGTATCCATATCTGCCAATCTGACCATTGAAATAGAAATGATCGTAGTTTTATGCATTGTTAATTTAATTTTTTGTGTTCGAGCTAGGATTTCCTGGTTCTGTGGCCTGTTGGTTATCTCATACTGTTACTGTTGTGTGGAGTCTTCAAGTGAGTCATGAAGCTTGTGTAATCCTGTGTATGTGTGTTTCTTTTCAGCTGACTGTGGTGATGGAGAGGATCATGGCTTTCAGTCTGGCCAGTCCACTTGCCAAGTTCCTTAACGGTCTGGAGATTCTTCTCAGTAAAGCACAGGTGAGTTCTGTCACCAAGATGCCTCAGGGGCCATGTAAGGCCACAAAAGTGTATGTTAGAACTGCCAGTAGTATTTTGATGCATTTAAGATACTAGAAAATTTGTCAATTTTAATAGCGGACATCATTTTCCAGGTAGAATGGCAAGACTCTGCTCGTTGTAGTTTCTCAAGGGTTAGTTTGTTGCACAGACGAGAGCTCTGTGATTATTGTCGTCACCTCTGTTCTCTGCCGCTGTCCTCAGGACTGGGAGAATAACGCCAGCCGCTCAGTCTCCCTGCGGAAGGAACTGGAACCAGTCACCATGCTAATTATCCAGTGGCGCAAACTGGAGCTCAAGTAAGACGCAGAGGGATTAAATCCAGCCATGTCCTCAGTTTTTGTTTTAGATACTTAACTTTTCTCTTCTTTCCTGTCGCTGCTTATAATTTAAATGTGTCCCGTCTTGTCACTTTTGTGTGGTAGTTGTTGGTCAAGCAGTCTGGACAACGCAATGAAGCGGCACACTGAGAAATCCACCAAACACTGGTTCTCTATCTACCAGCTGGTAGAGAGGTATCTGGAGGAACAGAGAATGGAGGCTAATAAAGGTACATGTAGTATAACTTTAATAGTAGTTTTTTTTAACATAGCAACATTTTTTACATAATGTGCGAAAAGTCTCTATGTGCATTTATGGGGGAATTTACATCAAGAGAAGAAATATCAATTTCTCACCAGTAACTGCTCACGACTACAACGTTACATCAGTCACCAGGACATAGTTAACAAACAAGTTGTCAAACACGTGTATATTGAAAAGAAAATACACACCGTTCAGAACACCAAGTCTTCCCATGTGAACCGGTTTTGTTTTCCTGTCACTGTCCTCTCAGATGAGGAGGTGGAGCACCTCTCCCTGTCCTCGGTGTCCTCCACTCTCCAGGCCTTCATGGAGGGCTCCACCCTGGGCGAGTTCCACACCCGCTTGGCCATGCTGCTCAGCTTCCACTGCCACCTACTTCTGGTGCCCAACCAGCCTGGACGAGGTCAGCCATCACTACTTGTCCATCTTAATACTTAACATTTGTCCCATGTTTGTTGAATGAGTTATCAATCACTATTATCTTCATTTATCTCTATACTGGCTGTGTGGCTGTGAAACAAAAAACAATCTTAATTTAAATCCTATTTTAGAATTAGGCTGTTACAATAATAGACACATCAGCTGACCGATCACTGCATCATGACGGGAACCATCATGATTTCATCACAGTAGAGCCCGAGCGCATGTATCATCATTTTACGTTTTTTCTGAAATGATCAGCTGAAAAATAAAAACATCTTATAGTGACAGTACTACACTGAATGGATTCTGTATCTCCTCAAATAGTGACTGGGGCCTTTATTCGGCTCAACTGCAGAACATAACATCTACTTGAAGCAGGCTTGTATTAGATAAAGGATTGCATTTGCAATTCTCTCTGTTTGATGAGTATAATTGGTCATATTTTAGAACAAATCCTTGTTTTTATCCACAATTCTTTGGCCCGTTAAAATTTTTTTTTGCATTATGCTGTTACTACAAACTTAACACTTCCTGTAACCCTTTCAAATTAAAAGGGCTCTAGTGTTTCAGTGGAAAGAAACCTTTCATTTCATAACATTAATCATTTGCATGCAAACAGCCAAAAATTATGGACGGCAAAGCAAAGTGGTTGCAAACATACACTCACAGTGACTAAAATATTAGATGAGTTAACTAGAACAGCAAAGTGTTGAATATTTATCAAAAAATTAGAAATATACATTATGCTCAACTAGCATGCACCAGGTTGGATGTTTTAACAAAAACGTTGAAAATCCAGTTAGTTGTGCAAAAACAAAAACAAACGGGTATTGGTATATTACTGATCCCTTGACCAGCGAACCTTCACCTCCAGCTCCACATGTCATGAATCATGCCATGTCAGATGTCACTGAGTAATGCAGCCGAAATTACTGTTTGCATTTAACCTTTGACCTACAGTTACAGGTCAAAACATGATAACATTTGTCTGGTATTTGTTGCTTTTTGCTGAGAGAAAAACGATTCCATGACCAACGAGGGATGATGTGTTAAATACTGCCTGTTTTACAGAGTCTCTGTCCAGTCTTCTATGGAACCTGAACAAATACTACAGTCAGTTCTCTGACTGCATCCAGAACAAAATCAGTCAACTCAGGCAGCCCATCGAGAAGGAGCTCAAGGTATCTATACTGTTTGCATACCAGTTCTTTGACCTTTACTTTGTCCATACAGGTCAGATTACTGCCTTTGAGTATGAAGAGCATGCACATTGCAAAGTTCCATTTTCAATGTGAATTGTTGTTCTCAGGACTTTGTCAAGATCTCCAAGTGGAACGATGTCAGTTTCTGGTCCATCAAACAGTCAGTGGATAAGACTCATCGGTAAGTTATCACCTGGATTTAAACCTGTTGGAAACACTCTGCTGAACATTGACCTTTCAGTCATCAGTGTCTCTGAGCTAAAGGACACCCTTATTATTATAATTGTTGTTGTTGTTAACAGCCAAAAGTGTCTGTAGCTCAGAAACAGTAAAATGTAAGACCTACAGACATCAAACTTGTTAGATTCTTTCAAGAAGTTACTCATTACTCAGGCAATAAAGTTTACTTCAGCTGACCTCATGGTGGCGCCATGATAATTTTCAAGTTCCTTTGGACCTGTTGGGAACTGAAATCTGTGGATGATTATCCTCACCAAATTTAGGAATGAAAAGTCTGTATCAAGCTGCATAAAATGTATTCTTTATGGTCAGTTTCACATAAACTTCCATAAATCAAAATTGGTTTTAGATTTTTCTGAACAAATGTGGTGTACCTCTTTGGAAACTTGCTCTATACCTCACTCCACAGACTTGTAACATTCACCTCCAGGGGGTGGCAGAAATCTTAAAAAGGTTTACATCCCATTAATGACCACACATTTTTTGGAATATTAATATGATGTGGTCTATGGTCATGTCCCATTGAGCCACCAATTGTCAGCTTTCCTCTGCGAAACTGAAATTTTTTATTTAAACCACCACTGTGTTTACTCAAATTGGGGTCTCTTGCATTTAAAGCTCAGTTCAGCAGTCTAGCTAATAGTTTAGGTGTAAAGGTGCTGATGATGAAGCACAAGGTCCCAGGTTCAAACTCAGAGTGACTCTTTTTCTCTCCATCTCTTTACCTTCGCTGCTGTTGACTCAAAGTTAAAGGTGTAAGAGGCCTCAAAGATAATTCATTGTTCTCCAGTCACACTGGATCAAAAGCAAAATAATTTATTATGGTTACGTTTTCATTCATTTACTTTCCTTTGCCTGCTGTGAACTGTGTTCAAGCGCTCACATGTTGACTGTGTCAAACAATCCTCTTGGGCTCTGCTGTATCGTCACTTGAATTTTTTTTTCTCTCTCAGGGCTCTCTTCAAGTATGTCAAGAAGTTCCAGGAGGCGCTGACTGGTCCCAGTCTTCCTGCTCTGGTGGAACAGGGAAGCAGCGCGAGCTTAGACAGTGTAGATGCCAACCCTGAAGAAACACCCATCCATCGAGTTCACCGGGCTCTGAAGAGCAGCCTGCCCGGGAAGGGCAGAGATCTGCAGGTACAATCCTGAAGAGGACACAGACTCTTCATCATTTCATCATAACAAACTAATCATCTCATATTTTTAATGTATATTGTTTCGCATTGAATCATTAATTGGCATTTACTTCATGATTCTGATTAATGAATAGATAACCTGACCTAAATTGTGTATTTCAGGACGAGGGCCTGGAAGAAGGAGTTGAAGCGTCCTCTCTACAGGGACGTCTGCCTGTTCTGACCAGGAAGATGAAGAAAATATGCACCCAGCACGTGAAGAAAAACCCGGTGCCTGAGCTGGCTGAAGACCTGGACTACTTCACCAGTAAGAAAGCTACTTTTACACGATAATGACATGATCCTTACTGATCAAAGTCATCCAGCTGAAAGGATAAACCCTTCTGATTGTAAAGGGACCTTGCTGTGGAGCATTTTTTTGATGATCAGTTTGCGCACTTAGATGATGCGATAGACGTTCTCCCAGATGTAGGAATGTCAGCAATGTGCCAGGTGAACAGCAATGAACGGGACGTACTGTTGCGAGCATGGAAATGTTTTCAAGAAGTTTGATGAACCTCAGGAAAACAAACAGTGAAGGATTTGGCGAGAAGACATAAATGACGATATATTTACAAGCCCTTAGTTAATTTATAAACATCAGCACCCCCTCTGGTATAAGGGGCCACACAAGGACAGCTTTAAATTTTCAGATGTATTTCGAAAATCTTCTATATAAGGAATATTTTTTTCTGTAATTTTTTTCCTCTCTTCAGGCGAGGTCATCAGCAACCTGCGAGACTTGCAGAGCCTCAACGTCGACATGTCAGCAGAGAAGGAGAAGCAGAAGGCCGAGGTCAAGCACATCCTGCAGCAGAAGCAGAGAGCCCTGTCTGACCTGTTCAAGATGCTCGCAGGCATAGGTCAGTTTCGCCTCATGGATGTAGAGGTGTCACATAATACTCAGACTCTTAGTAGACAACAATAAGCAAAATATCTGTTTGTTCCCTTTCATCCAGGTCTGTCTTACCGTAAAGGCCTGATATGGAACAGGACAGTCAACCCAGAGAAAACCCTCTGCATGCAGCCGCTGGAGATGAGCACTGCTCTCTCTGCTCCAGGCAACCACGAGCAGGCTGAGAGCATGTAAATAGAGCCTGTTCACACACTCACACAATGCGCACTAACACCTGACTGAGACTGTTTTGAATTTGCTCAACCACCGTCAGACGATGCAATTTTGGTTTAGTATATTAGATAAATCACTCGGCATCCCAGTTATAAAGCGACACTGTCACTTTTCAAAGAAAAACTGAATCGTATGGTGGATAATGTTTAACAGACTGTATATAGATAGTGTTAACATTAAAAAACATATTCCTTTTCGGTTTTTATACACACAGGATTTGTTGCTACAATTGTACTTGGTCGGTATGACCAGTAGCTGATGGTGGATAATGTTCACAATCTTAACTGTTATCTCTGAGTTTGTTTGCTGACTTATGTACTTGTGCAATTATTATATTATTGTATCATTATCCCAGGACTGTGCACTATGTGTGACCCTAACACTGACCTATTTCATTTAGGGTTAACCAATTTACTTTTATACATTTTTTTTCAGTCAGTAGATTTGTGAAAAATCATTAGAATTTTATCTAAGGGGGCAGACTACAGAAGGGAAATCATCAGCTTTGATTGGGAGTTCAAATATTTGTACTGGAGGGCTGAATTTGGCCCACGGGCCACTATTTGCCCTCCTTTGCTCAAGAGGTTTTACTGCTCCTTGGTCTGCTTTGACCATGTTAGAATATATGTTAATATATGTTAATTTTAGCAAACATCAGATAACTGCTTTGGACGTGACCTTCGAGAGTGAGCTTCACTTCTCTGTGTGCTACTGTAACACTACAAATTAGTATTTACCACTATACCACTATATGGTGACGGTGGCTGTTGTCCAGAAAAACGTCAACAAAAAGTCTAATTTCAAGGGAGCAACCATGTAACCCCTCTTAAGCTCTTTTCACTGCCTTCTTGATGTTGCAGGTTGTTTACAGAGCTGTTGGCCACATGGGATGGATGTCAGAAGTACTTCTACCGTTCATGGGCCAGGAGAACGGCCATGCAGACTGCTCTGCAGCTCCCTGCAAAGGTGAGACTAAGCAAACTCCATCTTTTAGTATTCACTACTCTGATACCTCTCTGTCCAAACCCAATGTCAATGAAGGCCAGGCATTATAGATGAAACACTGTTTTTTATCATCTGCTGTTTCTTAGAGTGTTGTTTGTGTGTTATTGATCGGTTGTAGGAGCTGGGTCTGGGAAACATTGAGCGCTGTAGAGGCTTCACCTCTCACATGTTCAAGCTGCTGCTCAGACAGAGGCTGCGGCTGACCACACTCACTGAGCAGTGGGTCCACCTCAGGTCAGTGTGTTGCCACAGCAACAGGTTTACAAAAATTTTGAAAAACTGGTTTTATAATGTGGAGAACTTCTGTTGTTTTAACTTGATTGTAGTTGGAAAGTTTACGGACGATTCCACAAAAATCCAAAACATTATGGTGCCCCTTTTTCTCCC
Organism: Scophthalmus maximus; assembly: GCF_022379125.1. Classification (NCBI taxonomy): domain Eukaryota; kingdom Metazoa; phylum Chordata; class Actinopteri; order Pleuronectiformes; family Scophthalmidae; genus Scophthalmus; species Scophthalmus maximus. The sequence continues at coordinate 3,564,011 of NC_061532.1, forward strand.
CCTAAGCACTTTCCTTGAGCTTCATGTAAAATGTGATGAGGTGGAGAAAAGATCAGAAAAGATGTATCTGGAGTTAATGAAAGATAACCGGTGGATTGACAAAAGCCGATGCATATGATCTAACACTAATTAGATCTTTACAATATTTATTTGTTATTTTAGCATTTGAATTGGGGGATATTATGGGTTTAATGCCTTAGTTATACCAATAATTAGCAGTACAGACCTATATTTTCTCATTTATATTATAGGAAATGACAATAAAGTAAAGTTTGGAGATTGTACCTCATATTTACAATAACAAAACAAAATAATTTAGAGGCAAAAGAAACACATTTTTGTTATTGTTTTTATTATTTTTAAACAAAAGTCATGATTGTTATGAAACTCAGATTGTCTTTTGATGTCCTGCCACATGCAGGAGGCTGACTAACAGCATACAGGACATCAAGGCCCACCTGCAGAGCCACAGCAAGGACCCAGGCTGCACCCTCCCGCCCCAGGCCTCTCTCCAGGGCTGGGTCAACAGAGGCCAGACGCTGGCCGCCCAGTGCACCACCCTCCTGCAGCAGCTGGCCTGGCTGCTGCAGTGCTGTCCCGAGGACCTCCAGCAGAAGGAGGAGACGAACAGCTGCAGTCAGCACACCCCGAGGTGCCCGTCCCCGCTGGCAGCCCACCGCCAGCCCCCCGGCTGTCTGATGAGGAGGGGAGACGCCACTTGGTGCCAGCTCCACCAGCGCGTGACAGCAATGTTGAGGCAGTCCGAGAGCCTGAAGGTGGAGCTGGACACTGTGGCCCAGCAGAGCTCTGAGAGAGTTCTCCACACATGGTAAAACACAGTCAGCCAAGAGTTTATTTCAAATCTAATTCACAGTCTTGACAAACACTGCTGTTTTTCCCACAGGAACCATTTCGTAACGTGCTGCTCGGGCTTCGACCAGCTGGGGGTCGTAGCGGCTCAAATGCCCGGCATTGAGCGGCTCTTCATCCCAGCCTCGCGTGTCGGGAGCGCAGAGAGCCAGGCGGCCATCACACAGAGCCTGCAGTACGTCAGAGGACAGGTGGAGGCTAACATCACTGAGTTCACCACCTGGAAGACCCAGCTGCTGTCTCTGGGTCACCAGCAAACAGGTGAGTGCTCTGACCAGTCATCCTAACACTATCAGTCCTCCAGGCGTCACTGACGGACTCCATGACGGCATAGAGGGGTCGTCCAAAAAGTGACAGAAAATAGCGTGGTACATAGCAGCACTGTGTGAATGTGTGTGTGAATGTGGTGAATGTGACTTGTACTGTAAAGTGCTTTGAGTGGCCGACTACAGGTCCACTACAGACAAGCTGCTGTTGAACTCACACACATTATAAAACTCCAAGAGGAACCGTGTTTGTTCTGTTACTGACCTCTCCTCCTCCCCCTGTTGAACAGATCACCAGTCTGCCTTCTGCACTGAGCTCTCCGCTGAGCTGGAGACAAACATCAACACGGTTCTGTGTGCTGTGCAGACACTTGTGAAGAGAAGGGAGAGGGAGCAACAGAAAGAGCAACAGAAAGAGCAGCATGGAGACGTCAAGACAGGTGAGGACGGTGCAAATTGGAAATGGGAATTCAAAATCAAATTAAACTGAATTAAACTATAGGCAGCTATTCAAGGTTACACATAGTGTCTCCACACTATATGCCCCTTTACTTTATAACTGTTGGTAATTTAGTCTAGTAGAATCGTGCGCTTCCTTTTCCTCATTTTATACTCTTGAGCTGTATGGATTCATCTTTAAGATGCTTAATAGATTTAGTAATAATTTATTTGACATGCTGCATTATCATCCATGTGTGGAGAGACTGTAGCATTAAAGAGACCCAGTTCTTCTCTGTCCACTCAGTTTTTACTATTCAGACCCCTTCACCTTTTGCTCATTTTATTGCGTTTCATTTTAAATACATGAATTCAATTCTACACTCAGTAATCCATATGAAAAGTGAAAACAAGTTTAAGAAACGTTTTGCAAATCTATTAAATATCAAAAACTGATAACAGCAATTTGATCAAAACTGAGATGCTTGTACAAATCGCAAAAGATCACTTGTTTTGTCCACTTCAAGTGCTCATCTGAAAACTAGAGCCCCTAATCTGCTTGACTGATACAACACACCTGATTGACAGGTGTAAAAAAAAAAAAAAAGAATAAGAAAAAGGGCTCAGTAAAGGTTATGCTTAAAGTATTCACAAACTGTTATCCATCACCTCACACTGGACACACAGCGGAGCTCCTTCTCCAATAGGCTGATTCAGCTTCGCTGTCACAAGGACCGTTACAGGAATCTTTCCTGCCACAAGCCATAAAACTCTATAACACCTCACCTCTGGCTGACAGATAGACCTTGTTCCACTGTCAATACTTCATGTGAATTCCGTGAATTTATTATTCTTAATTTCTATATTTCTTTTGGCAATTCGTATATTTTAAATTTATTGTGTCAATATTGTATATATTTTTTAATGTGTGCTGTGTGAAACGTGCTGCTGCTACACCAGAATTTCCCAGCTTGGGATGATTAAAGTATTTATCTATCTATCTATCTATATTAAACAGGAAATTATGCAGGGACACCATCAGCAAAGGAGACGCGCTTCTGATAAGCTGATTCTTCATGATTTAATAGGACACTGACAGAATTTATGATTGTCTTTGATGACACAATGTTATTTGCCGTTTCAGAAGGTGCCGAAAAGGAGGAGCAGCAGGAGGAGGAGGGTGAAGAGCCCGTGGAGGACCTGCTGAAGCCCGGTCACCTGGCCCGTCTCATGGAGGAGGAGCTGGAAGCGGAGGTGGAGGCCCTGTGTGTGGGGGACGTCAGTGCCCGGCTGGAGAGGCTGCTCGTTAGCCTGAGGACACACAGAGACGCATGTCAACTGCCACAGCTCCAGGTAGAAACAAGAGCTGCACACGCAACATCTGGAGGACTTGTCACTGACACGATTTATTTCTGTGGTCCTTTTTGCTATACAGTACATAGTATAACTAACATTTTTGTAAATGTGTTGAGAAGGTCGGTGTCTGTGTTTCACTGTGGCTTAAATGTGTCTCTTGTGGCCGTTGTGTTTGTTTGCAGGAGGTGAACAGGGCGTGCAGCATGTTGGTGCGTCTGGAGCCTCTGCTGGGGATTTACTCTGACCTGGTGCGTTACTACCTGGCCGTGTCGGTGGGAGCTCACAGGAGCACAGGCAAGCTGCTCTCTGTACTGGCCAGCATCTTCACCGAGCTCGCCCAGAAGGTACACGCTCCTCAAACGTTTCCCAGTGCCACTGTAAAAGTGATACAGGCATTAGTATGTAATATTAAGTGATGAAGTTCAACTAAATGCAGTGACTAAATGACCTCCTCCTCCTCGTCAGGGTTTCTGCCTGCCTCAGGAGCTGATGGCCGGTGGAGATGGAGAAGGCTCGACAGAGTTTCACGACTACGAAGGTGGTGGTATCGGAGAGGGCGAGGGCGCCAAAGACGTCAGTGATAAGATTGAGAACGAAGATCAGGTAATGAAAGACATTTTTTTTTTTACAAATAAATTAAGGTCAAGGTTCACTTACTAGCTTTATTCTGGATCTTTCTGCCGATGTGATGGTCTTCATAGCTGAGGTTGGTCCAAACAATGAGCTCTGAATGAACTCCCCGCGCTTTTTAAGAAAATATATATTATAAAAATGTTTTTACAGCACTAATGCTCACATTGTACCATCGACCTGTGGACATGCAGGAAAAAAATCAGTTTTTGTCCGTGTAGCCTAATTTAAGACAACAATATATGGAGATATATATATATATATATACAAGTGTGTATATGTGTCTTTCAGCTGGTGATTACCTGTAACAGCTGAATCTCTAAGGAGGATTTTTTGGCCAACAGTTCTCATCTTCTTCTTCCAGGTGGAAGACACCCTTCAGGAGGGCCAGGAAAAGGAAGAAGAACCGGACAAAGGGAATATCAAGGCGGAAGACAATGCGATTGAAATGTCCGAGGACTTTGACGGCCAGATGCAGGACGGGGATGAGAATGAACCAGGTGATGCCGCCCTCTCATTTTTTGTGTTTCGTTTCATGCCTGGGTTTGTCTCTTGGATTCCGATTCCTGTTGCTGGCTACAGTAAATGGTAGTTTAAAAAAAAAAAAATTAAAAAAAATCTCAGTCCTGATTGGATCACACAGGCTGCAGTAGGTTTTTCAAAGCTGGGAACACACATCTATTTTCTCCAGTCTGTGAATTAGTTAATTAGCTCTCAGCTTCTTTTTCTCTCACATCCTTCTACTGTTTGTGCTGTTGCAATAAAGAACAGAAAATTACTCAGATCTAGGCTCAACTTTGTTGTTGCTGAAACACAAAGTCACTGGATTACATAATTGAATTTAGATTTCACTTATGTTTCTTTAGTCCTTTTTTAAAACTATTTATTTTTGGATAAAAAGTAAAAACTAAAAATTTCATGAGAAGCCTCTCCCCTGATCGCCACTGATAAGATCCTTCTCCCCTTAAACATTTGCAGGGGAGGACGATGATTCTGACAAAGAGGATCAGGAGGAGCTGGACAAAAAGATGGGCGACCTGGGTGAAGGCCAGACGGACACTCTGGATGAGAGAATGTGGGGAGACGATGAGGATGATCAGGGGGAGGAAGGAAGTGACAAGGAGGAAGAGTCTGGCCAGGGCATGGACCAGGTACAGGATGCAAAAATATAGAACAATATTACATGCATTGTTAATGTTCCTACTAACATGTCTTTTATTGGCTCTTTATAAGTGAGTCACCTGTTAGATGTCACTGTTGTTAGTGTGGCCTAATTCCCTGTGGACACTGTCAACTCTGTCAGGGTGAATCAGAGCTGGTTGCCAAGGATGACAACCTGGATGCTGCAGACCCAAACAAAGACAAGAAAAGCCAGGACAAAGACGAACAGATGGGTGAGGAGGAGAAAGAGAAGATCAATGAGCAAGGAGATGAGGTAATTTTCATGAACAACAGAAGAAGTTCACATATATAATTTTTTTTTTTTTCCTTTAAAATATTTTCCACGGCCAGTATTAGGTTCTTCCAACATTTCACTGATCTCGTCTTGTTTTTTTGTGGCTTTGATGTGTCTCATCTGCGCTGTTGCTGTTTCTCAGAGGGAGTTCGATGAGAATGAAGTGGATCCCTACCACGGGAAGCAGGACAAGAGACCAGATCCTGAGGCCATGGATCTGCCCGAGGATCTCAATCTGGACCAGGACGATGAGCCTGGAGATGACGGAGAGGGCGAGGGTGATGGTGAGAGCTGCTGCTGAACTGCAGCTGCGGCTGCCTCTAAAAGGACACATGTAACGTCTGCTGCTTCTGTCTCCTAACAGAAATAGCAGTGGCATGAGGACAGTGTGTTTAGAGGGTCAGAGATCAGAGTTTGTCAAAACAAGCATTTATAATTAGATAAGCACTGGCTGCTCACTCTATTGTGTGTTAGATTCACACCACATTATGACAAAGTGAAACATATCTGTAGAACTCTTTCAAATCTAAAATTCAATTTAGAACCAAAAACTTCAGAACTTTTTGCTGCTTCTCTTCTCGCCCAGGTTGCGCCTGTTTGCTTTAATTATCCTGAAGATGTACGTATATCCTGACATGAATCCACATATGTAAAGTGGAGCAAGATCTTTGTTTTTAATTTTGAGAAGATGTAGCTTTAAAAATTACACCAAAATAAATGTTTAAAGAGGCTACAACTGATTTGACCAGGGTCTCTTGTTTTGATGTAGTTAGACACACACAGGGTCAATAATGACATTTAAAAATTCTCCTTGTCGAAGTTTTAACAGTATATGTGGAATCGATTTCTAGGAAATGTAGCCCATGACTGTTTTTATTTTAAAAGTGAATATGACCTTAGTGTTCTCCCTCCTCAGAGGAGAATCCCCTCGACATCGGTGAGAAAGCCATGGACCTGGATGAGAAGGAGGACGGAGAGAAGGAGGGAGGGGAAGAGGAGGGAGCAGAGGAGGGGCAGGACGACCAGGCAGACCAACAGGGAGACGAGAAGGAGCAGGAGCCCAAGACTGAAGAGGAGGAGGGAGAAGGAGAGAAAGCAGAGGGAGACCAGGAGTCTGCCGAGAAAGACGAGGAGGAGGAGGAGAGGAGCGGACAGGAGGAAGGGAGAGATGAAGATCTGACTGTTAGAAACGATAAGGGACTCAAACCAAAGGTGCGTATCTGAAGGAGCTACTGCACTTAATCAGTGCGTTATGAACACACAAGTTCTCATCACAAGTTTTTTTTATCCTTCTGCATTTCACTCCTATGACTTGACGTGCTCGCAGGACGAAGAGGAGGAAGGTGGGGGTGAGGACGAGGAGCAGCCAGAGTCAGCTGAGAGGAAGGAGCATAACACGGACGGTCAGACCGGAGAGGAGAACGTCCAGAGTGATACAGCTGTGGAGCTGGCCGGAGAGGCGTCAGAGAGAGACCAGGCCAAAGAGGTAAAACCTCGCCTTCACTCAGAGCTTCATCCAGCACCTCACCAAAACACAGACGATGAAATGAGACACGGTTTAAGGTCTGAAAAGGTTTCACCTCGAGAGGAAGGCAAGAAAACTTTGATCTGTAAACTCTGTGGCCTCCTGAGAGGAGTGATAGCTTCCTGAAGTATAACTTATGACACAGACCTTGAATACTTGAAACCCTTAAGACAAAAAACGTCTTCAGATATCTCCATGTGATAGACTGCTCTGATAAAGAGATGAAACAATAAACAATGGTGATATTATTCTGGTCGACATATTCAAATTTCCCCTTTAAAATCCAATACCGTAAATCTCCTATATCCACATGAAGTAAGTGCAAAACTCAAAAAAAATCTGAGTGTCCACAAGTCTTTTGAAAAATAATCAAGATTAAATACTTTCTTTTTACTCAACGTTAATAAATTGGCTTTGTGTCGCTGTCTGCATGTGTCTCCCTTCGTCTCTGGCCCTGTTCAGACCTGTCTCAGGTGAACCGATAACAATTGGTCACTGGACTTATGTGGAGTGTAAAGCTGTCCACTTGTGATCGCATCACTCGAGACAGATCTTGATACCAGGTCTGTACAGGTCCTCGGTCTCTCATACACAATATATTGTGTTGCTGTGCTTTGTCGGAGAAGGTGAACGACCTCACACAACAAAGCTGAGAAGTAATGACACATTCAAGTCTCTCTCTCTTTTTAATTGTTGTCTGTCAGCTTCTGCAAATCCTTATCCTCGTTGTCACAGTAAAAAGTCTTGGTGTTAAAACAGTCATCGACCATGATCATTGTATCCAACTATGCAGCGTTGGATCCTTGAATATGAATCAGTTTGGCTTGGAAAGTTATTGAAAAGTCTCTGACTCTAATGTTTAGGAGGGTGTGAAGTGTTCATATCAAAAGGAAATGGGGGAAAGAATCCAAAATGGCTGAAGAGATGACGAAAATATATATAAATATATATATATATATATATATATATATATATATACTGAGGGTAATCTTGTGATATCTTCTATGCCTATATCAAGTCAGAAATAAATCTAACCAGCATGAATTGTGCGGCGATGGCCACCGATGGACTCTGGACTTGTGTGTTGAAGCTCTTCATCCACCATCAAATTAAAGATTAGATCACATCTAATATATGATTTGTTTCTCCCCCTGTCTGCTAGGAGCATGGGAGTGGGTCAGCGGACGCCAGCCAAGTAGAGGGTCACCAGTCAAAGCTGACGGCAAGAATGTCCTCACAGACCCAGACTCAGAGCAAGACTCAGGTAGGACTGGCCACTAACAGAGAGCATACTCCTCCTCTACCTCCCGTTGTTTTTCAATCCATCTAATCCCGTCTTCTTTTTTCTTTTTTTTCTTTTTTTTTTTACTCGACTGCTCCAGAGCTTCAAGAGAAAACCTGGTCAGGCGGACAACGAGCGATCGACGGGCGACTACAACGAACGCATAAACAAGCGGCTGCGCACAGTGGAGAGCAGTAAGGACAGGAGTGCAGACAACAGGCAGAGCGATGCCCAGCAGGAGTCGGACCTGTACGAACACATCCAACAGGGAGAGACGGCGTACGACACTCAGACATATGGTCAGTAATCACCCGTACACACCAAATAGGGAATTTCAGTAGCTATGGTTTTGCAACAGCATTTCATATTCTTCAGTTTAAGTTCATGTTTAAACGTTGTGTCTCCAGATGTGGCCAGTGCAGACCAACAGAAAGCAGCAGGGACTAAGCAGGATGAAGACCAGGATGATGAGGATGTCGCCATGGAGACAGAGGACCAGCAAGAAGACCTCCAAGCCGCCGAGGTCCAGGAACTGAAGCCTGAGCAGCTGGACTCTTCTAAGGCTTCACAGAAAGGTGTCAACATATCTTCTTAACATAACACTGATTACATAACACTGATTAAAAAAAAAAATACTATTGTGTTTACACTGGTTTTACAGGGAGAATCTTAAAAATGCACTCCGAATTCCTGGTTTAGGTTTTGTGAAAGCTGCACATCCTCTCACTTTTTCCTTCGGCTCGGTCCCGTGCAGGTGTCGACAGTGGAGAGATGGAGGTGCAGAGGCAGGGAGAGGAGGAGGAGGACCAGGAGAGATGGAAGGACCGACAACCTCCAAGAGGAGAAGAGCGAGCAGAGAGGAGCACAGAATCCACCATTCACACGGTTCCAGAGCTGCTGTTGGACACCATGCAGGTACACAACCACCGATTCTGTGTCTTACAAAATATTACGAAACAGTAAGACAACGATTAGGTTAACAGAGTCAGAATTGATATATGTGTTTGTATTTGCAGAAAAATGAGAGCGACCCAGATGAGATGAGGAGGGAGATGGAGCAGCAGCTGGAAGCCTGGCACAAGCTGGCTCCAGGAACTCAGGAGGAGGTGAGGACTTGAACATTATCTATTCTATTGTAAACTTTGTCATTAAGATTCACTGCAAAATATTAATCAATGTCAAATATTATTCCATTTGTCAACTTAGAATATTTTAGCCATCACTATTGTATTGTGTCAAATAAAATCTTAATATGAATGCTTTCAGAAGAATCTCACATACAAGTAGTTAGTTACCACTAACATTACAAGGACTTTAAAATATATCAGATCTTTAGATTTTCCTCAGTTCTGACCACACAGCCTGTGGATCTGACTCACTGGTGAAGAGTCGCAACCATTTAAATGGGTGTAACATTTCTGCGTACATGCAGTGTTTCTCACCAGAAATCCCTGTGTTTGTCCTGTAGATCAGTGGTATAGTGTGAAACCACTGGTGTGTGATGCATACAAAAGGACAATGCTCAAATAAACATTGCTCTGTAGCGATGCTAGTGGTCAGAAACTCAACAGGCCACCTTTAACCTCTGTATTGTCGTTTAAAGCAAGGCTGTGATGACACAAAATGAGAATGTCAAGTCAAACTTAATTTATAAAGTGCATTTCATACCAGAGCAACACAACGTGCTTAACAGAAAGAACAGTGAATTAACGTTCCGTCTGTCAATACATTCAAATAAAACACACAAATTAAACATAGAATGTAGTGAACAGTAGGGTTTTTAACCTGCTTTTGAAAGTGTTGAGTGTTGGGACCTCTGTCAGGTCCTCAGGCAGGGGGTTCCATCTAGTTGGGGCATGAACACAGAAGGCAGCCTCAGTGCGAGGGATGGTTAAAAGACCTCTGCCTGTGGACCTCAGAGTTCTGGCTGTGTTTTATATGTAATGAGGATGTCTTTGATATACAAAACAAAGGAAATGACAATTATTAAGAGGTGTCACAAATCTCACAATTTCATGCTCTTCTATGGGGAGTAATGAACAAGGCAGTGATTTCAGACACCGCCCATGCATCACTCTACTTTGGGTTACTGGTCACACTTGCCGTCATGTGACTGGCCTGTCGGCGTCAGTCGCCGTGTGCAGCCCAGATTGTACCTCTTGGCCGACGTGTCTGTGTCTGTGTTCCAGGAGAGCACAGCAGCTTCCATGTGGCATCAGTACCAGACGCTGACCTCGGCCCTGTCCCAGCAGCTGTGTGAGCAGCTCCGCCTCATCCTAGAGCCCACGCAGGCCGCCAAGCTCAAGTCAGTACAACACACTCGGTCCACCTTCATGACTGTGTAAAGATGGGAGCTGGAATTTGCAATGGATTCAGGAATCAAACTCCAAAAAAGGAACGCTAAAATAGAAGAAATAAAAACAGAATTTGAGGAAAAAATTACTTAATACAATTGAAAATATCTTTCCATGCAGCAAGATAATTTTACTTTACAAGAAATCGGGAAATAAGTTGGTTCATTCTAGAAATAAGTAGGATCTGATAGGTGAAAGATAGAAACAAGTAAATAACTTACTAAGTTAATTCGATTTTAAATCTTGTCAAGCACAGAACAATTCGCAATGATATTTAGACCCCCTTTGCTCATGAGATATAGGCCCTGGTAACCTTGACCTTTGACCTTGCTGAGATGATAGGTGATGCCAAATACTAAATGAAAGATTTCCTTTTTATATGTTTTATTACTTGCAAAACTGCGTGTCTTCACTCTGTTATTAAAGGTGAGGAAGCAACTTCTTGTGCAGCGTAGTTATTGTCCCTCCTCGTGTTTTGATTCTGTCCCATGTTGACACTTGAAAGGAGAGTGAGGCACCATGTTTACCTGTATGTGTGTGTGTGTATATATATATATATATATATATATATATTTATTACATGCACACAACAACAGCACAGTGTGATTGACGGTGGCGTTGCACTGTCACTCCACAGAGGGGATTACCGCACAGGGAAGCGTCTGAACATGAGGAAGGTGATCCCCTACATCGCCAGTCAGTTCCGCAAGGACAAGATCTGGCTGAGGAGGACCAAGCCCAGCAAGAGGGAGTACCACATCTGTCTGGCCGTGGACGACTCGTCCAGCATGGTGGACAACCACTCCAAACAGGTGACGGAACCCTGCTGCAGCATAACACATGTCAAATATCCACGGTCACAACGCTGTTATATAAATGGTGTGTGTGTGTGTGTGTGTGTGTGTGTGGTGTGCAGCTGGCGTTCGAATCCCTGTCTGTGATCATCAACGCTCTCACGCTGCTGGAGGTGGGACAGGTGTCTGTGTGCAGGTGAGAACTTTTTCTTTGCACAGCGATGATAGAAAGTGATACGGTGATAAGAAATGTTGGCGCCTCAAAACAAAAAGCTACACAAAAGTGACGAGAGGGAAACCGTTGACACTGAAATTGCCCAGTTTTTGTAAATGTACAAAATATATTTTGAATATCCGCTGGTGTGTGCAGTTTTGGCGAGCAGGTGCAGCTGCTCCACCCCTTCCAGCAGCAGTTCAACGACGAGTCGGGCGCCCGGATCCTCCGACTGTGTCAGTTCCAGCAGAAGAAGACCAGGATAGCCCAGGTGGGGGTCACTCGTCCTCTCTATCTCTCTCTGACCTCGTGTCCCAGCTCGCGTGGACATAATGTTAGAATCGTCACTTCTCAAAACGTTCTTGTAGAAGATGTAATCTAAGACATCTCCTGTGCGTTCCCATGCACAGATTCCTACTGTACCCCATATACATTTTGGAAACTTTTATTAATTTAACACTGGGATCTCTGTGGGTTCTCCAGCGGTCACTGCCCGATGAGCCCGAATCATTTCAAATACATTTGTGTCGCACTGCTCAAAACCAACATTACTTCATTTGGCCCTGAATCAAACAAGATTCTTACAAACAGGACGGGTGGTGCTGAAACATCAAAAACATTTATAGCGACAGATTAAGACGAGGAGAAGGCAAACTGACTCGCTGGATGTAGACTGTGGGTGTCATGCTGCCTTTGGTCGCAGTCTCCGTCCCTTCCTCTTCTAGCCTGTTACTGTTTCGAAAATCCCCGACAGCAACGTTTTTTTACTGTACCTGTACCTGTACCATGTAGTGAAACGTGTGATTAAAGCTCAGCTCATGCCGTCACACTGACTCTCTTCATCCCTCTTATTTCCTCTGCAGTTTTTGGAGACGTCAACCAAAATGTTCCTCGCAGCTCGGCAGCAGATCCCAGGATCTTTAAACTCAGGTAAAGACTCACAGTTTAGCCAGCGATACCACTATATCGGTTTAGTATAAAAGATTTTTCTTCAACGTACAAAATTTCTCTAACGCTTGAGCGAAGCATATTGTTGGTTTAGTTCAGAAATCCAAATATTCATTGCCAAATATCGGAACCTTTTGTTCAGCAGTTTGTACCGATACATTTTAATCACTGCTCAAAAAAGTCCTCATGATCAATAACCAAACTTTCAGAGAGACGGTTCCATTCAAAGTCTCTTATTGGTTGATAAAAGAGTGAGGTTGTATCTGACTCGTCGTGTGACACAGATAGTCCAGGATCCGAGGGCGGCTGCTCCGAGGAGAAAACCAGCAACTGTCAAAACATTTCCCCCTCACGCAGCGGGATACAGGCAACATGATGAATTAAGAAGAAGCTGAACTGGCAGCTCAGCCTGTAAACGCTGAGCCACAATTAAAAAAAAGACCTGTAACCGCTCGGCAATGAAAAAGCCTCTCGGGAGACACAAAATGATAAAACAATACAACATTTATTCAGTTGGGTCGCTTTGCTCGTTCCCCACAATCCAACATTTGCCTGTACGCCTCCAAAATCAGCTCCCTGATGTGTGTCGGACACGGTCCTCCCACTCCAGGGTCTGACGTCTCACATGGCTGCATTTGGAGGAAAAAAAACGTATACTGTGAAGAGTAATATTGGGGAAACTTTCCCAGAGGCATAAACAGAGGTTAGATGAACAGATGATTGAATAATAAAACTTCCAAAGTATCCACTATTCAAAAGACCAACTCCAATATATCCTGAGGTAGACACGGTGACACTCCCATGCTCTGGACCTGTCGACCTAACAGGCAACAGTCTTTGAACGTCTCTCCAAGGGCAGAACCATGAGCCGAAACGATCTCCAGTCAATGTCCAGACACAAAATCGTTCAACTGTAAGATATCATAGCAGGGGCAACAATTTATTGGCAAATATGATCATAAAAAAGAAAAACATTCAATCAGAGAAATAACAAATATTGGACAGAGAGGACAGATTTTATGGATTTGTGGCCCCTATCTCCCACCTGGCTCTTTCTGTATTGATTTCCAACCTCTTCAAAAATCATAAACTGTCCAACTTCCGGCCTTGTGCCATCTACTGTTCCCCTTCTGACCTCTGACCTCCCCCCGCAGACACGGCCCAGCTGCTGGTCGTCGTGTCCGACGGCAGGGGCCTCTTCCTGGAGGGGAAGGAGCGGGTGACGGCCGCCGTGCGCGCAGCCCGCGGCGCCAATGTGTTCGTCATCTTCGTGGTCCTCGACAACCCAAACTCACGGGTGAGAGAAGCAGGTTTTACCACGACTTGTGTGTTTGTTTTTTTTATGTTTGTGCCCACGATGTGTAACTGGGCTGTGCTGCGCTTGCAGGACTCCATCCTCGACATCAAGGTGCCCATATTCCGGGGGCCGGGAGAGCTCCCAGAGATCCGCACCTACATGGAGGAGTTCCCATTCCCCTTCTACGTCATCCTGCGAGACGTCAACGCCCTGCCGGAGACGCTGAGCGACGCGCTCAGGCAGTGGTTTGAACTCGTCACGGCGGCCGACCAGTAGACCGACGAGAAGCCATGTTTTCACCTGAAGGGAGGAGTGGGCGGCAGCCAACTGCACAGTGCCACTCTGCTGCTAAGCTCCTCGTCAAGAACTGGAAATAAACAGGAGCGAGAGACGGACTTGCCGCTGTACATGTGCCTTTACTTTCTGATTTTTACTGTAGATTTTAGTCGAGTTCAATGGCAACCTTTGCTGTTTCTTTTGTAATGTAACGAGGATTGTTTTAACTTGCACGTCTTTGATGAAACGATAGAAAGAAAAATGTGATTTCATTGCGTGTGAACCAGCCTGAGTGAAGAGTCGGTACATACCTCTGTCCACCTTGTACAATGCCCCCGATCCTTTGTTTGTGTGTGGATGTGATCGTCAGAGGTGCAGACATCATTCATATTCAGTGTGAAACACTTTGTGTACAAGGAAGCCTCGACCCACCAGTAGCATGTTGCCGTGGTCACGACGAACGCTCGAAGGAACTCAATCATGTGCCTTGGAGAGGAAACGAGTGTTGCATCTCTGCTCACAGCGGAATCAGCTGTCAGAGGCGCAGCCACAGCTCTGTCAAGACTTTTTTAGGAACTCACTTCTCACCCACTCTGAAGCACAGGGACGGTTCGGCAGATTGCAGCTGTGAATAAACGCTGTGAATAAAACCAGTTTTTCTTTCGTGATCTGAAGATGACGTATCTGCCGCGTTGATCTCCCATCCGTACCATGTGACTTCTGCCGAGCGACAGCTCACGGCCGTGTCTGTTCGGAGTCGGTGTGTAGAGGAAATGTTGATCATCAGCTCTCGTGTTTCGTAACGTGAACATACCTGTAAACAGACTCTGGTCATATTGTAGAGATTTGTTTCTTCATTGCATCCAACTGTTCAACCAATGATCCTGACAAATAAACCGTTAACAGAGCTGCTCTGTCTGTGTGTGTGTGTGTGTGTGTGTGTGTGTGTGTGTGTGTGTGTGTGTGTGTGTGTGTGTGTGTGTGTGTGTGTGTGTGTGTGTGTGTGTGTGTGTGTGTGTGTGTGTGTGTGTGTGTGTGTGTTTTAACATTTATACATATGTGTATATATGTTTATATACTGTATATACCTGTGTGTGTACATTAATTTTGTTTAAGTCTGTATCACTGTCCTCTCTCTGCACAGTGAGCAGAAATACTCAGTGAGCGACTAAATTGTATTAATTATGACCAAGAGCCATTAAATGTCCCGGTGACTGTGCGTGGACAGGAGCAGGTCCAGCTCCCCATCGCCCGGTCGTTGCAGCTGTTGTCCCCGGGCCAGTCCACGGCCGGTCTATAACAGTGGTCCTCCGCTCCGCCAGGGGGCGGTACCCACCGCGGACTGGGCCACGCAGAGCCGCGTCATCACAACATCCGCTGGTGTCCTCCACGGCCAGTCCGCGATGGCGGTGTCCAAGTTGCCGTTCGCAGCCCTCTCGTTGAAACAGGTACACACTCGAATGTCTTTCCCGCAGCGGAACCGTTTGACACGTTGTGGTTGATGTAACACTACCGGACTCGATGAACACTTCAAGTTAGACTTAAAAACGCTGCACCGGTCTGACCCCGTCCATCCCGGGAGACGGTCCAGCGCATGTTCTTTAATGTTGGTCACTTCCTCTCCACAGGAACCTGACGAGCGAGATGGCTTCACAATGACGAAATGAAATAGATAAAACGATATCAATGTTTCACACCTCATATGTCGGATGTTATAGATTCATGTGAGTTTCACGCACGTCGCATTAAGACGCACTATTAACATTATCCCGACCGCATAAGAAGCCTTCGTGTGTTTTGGCATTTTTATTTTTACAATGCCAAAACAATGTTTGTAATATCCTGATTATTCTTGGTTCAGTCCTTCAAACCCTTCACTGTCTCACACACACTCACTCACTCACTCACTCTTACTCACTCACTCACAAACTCTTACTCACTCACTCACTCACTCACACACACACACACACTCACTCACTCACTCACTCACTCACTCACTCACTCTCACACACACTCACTCACTCACTCACTCTCTCTCTCTCTCTCACACACTCACTCACTCACTCACTCACTCTCACACACACTCACTCACTCACTCACTCACTCTTACTCACACACTCACTCACTCACTCACTCACTCACTCACTCACTCACTCACTCACTCACTCTCACACACACTCACTCACTCACTCACTCACTCACTCACTCACTCACTCTTACTCACACACTCACTCTTACTCACTCACTCACTCACTCACTCTTACTCACACACACACTCACTCACTCACTCACTCTTACTCACACACTCACTCTTACTCACTCACTCACTCACTCACTCTTACTCACACACACACTCACTCACTCACTCACTCTTACTCACTCACTCACTCACTCACACACTCACTCACTCACTCACTCACTCACACTCACTCACTCTTACTCACTCACTCACTCACTCACTCTTACTCACTCACTCACTCACTCACTCACTCTTACTCACACACACACACACACACTCACTCACTCACTCTTACTCACACACACACACACACACTCACTCACTCACACACACACACACACACACACACACACACACACACACACACACACACACACACACACACACACACACACACAGTCGGGTCGAACAGACTGACAACCACAGACTTACAGTGTGTGGCAACTGCTGTCTGTGTCTGTAGACCTGTAGAGAGATAAACAGACGCTCCATTTCACAGTTGATGCTCCAACTGGGAACCGCCTCTTCAGAACAGTATTGTCTGCTCGTCAGTTCCTGCAGAGGCAGAAAGTGTTGGGGATTTACAGGAACATGCTGAGGACCATACAGCGGGTGCCCGACGAGGCGGACAGGAAGTACCTCAGAGACTGGGCCAGAGGCGAGTTCAAGAGGAACAGGAGCGCCACGGACCAGGTGGAGAGACACAAACACGCACTCGGAGCAGGGGGCTGTAGTTAAAACTTAACTGTAGATATAACTGTTGATATGAATCAGCTCCTTTATTTGGGAGGGATCTTGCACATTGGTCTGGAAAGTATCTTAAAAAAAATTGAGTTGGTAAACTTGAAGTTCCAGTTTTCACGTTCTGCAAAGTTTTGGAAATGATAAACAAAATTGAGAAACAATTTTCATGCTGTAAAAGTAAAATTTGAACATCAAATTATCGAGTGCTGTATTTTCCTGCAGGACGCTGTCCGGATGATGATCACCCAGGCCAACAACCACCTGGAGGAGCTGCAGTCGTCTCTAGCGTTGGCCAAAAGTTAGCGACTCCTCCACTGTCGCTGTGGACTTCACAGAGGAGAGACTCTGTTGGCGCTGGGGTAACCAAGGAGATGGTGAATGCCCGCTCTCACTGTTTTGACTCATCTGTAGCTACTTGTCAGGTATGGACCTGAAGGCATCACCCTGCGTTTTTCCATCGTGACTTATTAACAGGGTGCCCGGCTGCTCTTTGTGCTGTAAAATAAATTCTATATTAAATGATGAAACTGCAGCCAGATTAAGAACAATTGTTTTTTTTTAATACAAAATATGTATTTCTGGCTTCATCGTACAGAGTGCATCATGGATATAAAAACTATACCAACAGTCAATACATTGAATGTACAGCAGGCAGTAACACCGTGACACGACTGGGAACATTCTGACCGAGTTCAGCTCCAGTGTCAGGACTGCGCAGGACAGGTGCATTGTGGGAGAGCAGATTGTAGGTAGTTCTGGGATGAGAAGTTGTCAGGAAGAACGCTTCGTAGTGTTCGTGTCACCGTTTCCTTCCCACTGTATTGGATTGTAAACACTCACTCTTACTGAGACACTAGAGTTAATATATGGCCACTAGCTATGACATCATTGGGTGTCTATTGTCTGGACGGCAGGTGGATGGATGGATATTATATACTAAACTTTATTCATAAGAAAGCACTGTTTTACTTGGAAGTTAAAGTAGTTCACAGGTTTGTAAAGTCCGATCTATGGAGTCTGGAGTGTGTCGAGACAGCTGAACAATAGTGCACCTTTAAGGTGTTAGATTCAAATCTATCAAAGTGGAGCCATGGATTTTGACATTTATGAATATATAACAACAAAGACAAACAAGGTACAAGCCTCCAAGGAGCAGGTCATTAAAGGGGCAGTAAGCAATTTTGGAGAGCGACAGCTAACGGACGGTGAGGAAATATGGATTTTTACAAAACGTGTATTGCTTTGTAATCGCTTACTGCGCCTTTAAGGCCTTGTTAAAACAGAGTGGAATTTCAATTTATTCTTTAATATTTAATAATTATATTTAATAGCTAATTTTTGAGTTTTAATTAGGATAACAAAATTGTATTAATGTATTTAACTTTAAATCTTGTCCCTTAATTAAGACTCTTGTTGCTTTTTCTTTCTTTATCATTAATCGTATTTTAACACTCCAAAGTTAATATTTCTTCAGTTGTCACACTCCAGCCTCACCACACATCACACCGTGCAGCAGAGTCAAGCATCTGTACAAAGTATCTATCTAAAACAAACCTTCACTCGTGGTTTCATGTAGTGTCAGTTCACCTACATTCTCAGAAATAAACAGTGGGCTGTTCCTTTAAAGTCACATGACAGGACACCAACAAGGAGCTTATTATACTGTGATTCCCTCCATGCACACGGCCGTTATTGCACCACTCACGTCTCGTGTTGATGACACGTTTAGACATGACGTCACATGAAGTCGGACGTGTGTGTGTGTACACGCTGCACTGTGTTGACAGTGTGTGAAGTGAAGTCATGGATCTATAAATGGCACATTAGTTCAATCTTTTCGCATCTAGCTTTAACATTTACTGGCTTATTTATAACACAGTGCACAAGAGCTGCCCCTGTTTCTCTAGTACTGTATGTACACGTCTCAACACACCGACCCACTGCTGCCATGGCAACCAGCAGGATAGGATCAGCATATGGTTTCTGTCCAGTGTCCGTATGACAGGTGAGAGCTAAGCATCAGCACTCGTGTCTGTCGGTCCTCAGCAGCCGCAGCTCATCCTCCAGGTAGGCGATCCTCTCGACCAGCGCGGCCCGGTCGGCCTCGGCCCTCTGACCGGCCTGCCAGCGGGCCTCCTGCACCTTCCGCTCGTACCAGCGCTCCATCTGCGTCGACACCGCCTCAAAGAAGTACTGCGTCACCTCCAGGGCGTGCATGTTGTCCCGCTCTTGGGCGAAGGAGGGCTCCTCGCCGGGCTGCTCCCCGAACACCTCCAGGATCTTGGCCCCCGATCCCGTCCCCCCTCTGGAACTAGTCCTGCCCTGGGAAGGCTTTTTACGGTGCTTCCCTCTGTCCCGGCCTCGCTCCCTGTCCCGGAGCCCGCCGTCAGTCCTGCTGCCGCAGCGGCGCTCTACGGCTGGTGACAGGCTGCTGGCCCTGTGCCCTCTACCGCTGCTCGCCCCTAACTCCACCATCACCACGTCCTGCAGCTCCTTGGTCTTCCTCTGGACGTCAGCGCAGATCGCCGGGCGCTCCTTCGGCCGGACCACCTGCACAGACGGCGGCTGCAGCTTCATGGCTGTAGGGGAGGTGACTTCTGCATTATGAGCCTTGTCGCCATCTGGGAAATGTGCAGAGGCTTCATTGAGCACACACACAGTAACCACTGAGCAACATTACACGTCACTGTAATGACAACGTTTAATGACAGAAGGTGAAAGATTTCCAGGACTAAACTGAATGCTAATTCTGAAACTAATATACAGCAATAGTCATTTTTAATAGGTTAACAATTTCTGATGAGAACAAGGTATTGACAGGGACATTTCATCTTATTCAGCTTGAGAAAATGTATCACAATTGAAGTTATATTTCACAAAAAATGATCTCCAGGTAAGAAATTAATAAATCCAAATTACTCCCTGCTCTTGGTAAGCAAGTAAACAACTGCTGAGGAGGCCATACCTGGAGAGCTGTCCACATGAACCACAAAGTAGTGGTTGGCTGATCCACCTTCTGCCGCACTGGGATCAAGGCGCGGAGGACTGTTGTGGAGCTCTGAGCTGCCTCCGCCTCCAGCAGGCGGCGCGGTGAGGTCGCCCCCGTCCGCTCCGTCGTCGGCTCTGTCCAGGCCCTCGGCCGCGGAGGAGGAGCGCCGCAGCCTGGTCCTGCTGGGGTCGCCTGTGAAGCGAACCTCCATGTTCTGCAGTTTGGACAGACACCAGCTCTTCAGTTCACTCACCAGAGACACCTGCTCAACAGACAAGACAACGACAAGGTACAAGAGAGGATGTTGCTGCGTGTTGCAAAACATATCTGAAGATGGAATAATCCAAAGTGTTAACATTAGAAAAAAGTAAAAGAAACGGGGTTGCGCAGAGCATTTTCCAGCAGCAGACACATGTTTACAGTGAAAAAACTCTGATAATCCCACCACGTGGTGAGAGCATCCAGCGGGTAGAGACCATTCTGTTTGTCAGGAGGTGGTGGAGACCAAACAGGAGCCAAAAGGAGGGTGCCTATTCATCAGGGTCTGCCTCAAAATGAATATTTATATGTAACTTTGTTAAGTTATGACCTAATGTTGTCAGTCAACATGGAAGCTGCAGTATGAACTTTTTCACAATGATCAAAGAAATATGTTGATCACAAGAGTTGTTGCCTTTTTCTACTCACAAATAACCTGAACTCTTCCATCAATCTCATTAAAACTCTGTAGCAATTTAGGACGACGGCATATCCATTCTCAAATCGTAATCCCACTTGCAAACAGGTTGTTCGCATAACAGTAATATATTGTAATATAATAGTAACGCAGCTTTAAAGTAAAGAAATAAAATCATTGATGGCCATGACGACAGTGTCTGTCCCCTTTAGGTTCGCCAGTAAACCAAAACCAGTGAGCCAGCAAATACATGATGTCCCTTCCACTGGTAAAACCAAATGGAATGCAGCCATCATTGAGTTATCAACTAACAAGAGAGCAAAGCTGTGAGGAAAGTTTCTAGTGATCATCTAAATCCGTCAAGAACTTTTAAAAGCTTTTCTTGACCGGGCAGTCATAATCATTTCACACATTGAATTTGAATTATAATATTTTCCATATGTCAACTTCAATTTTCATAGCATCGTATCATAACTTTGGTCACTGACCAACACGATCAGTGAGTCAGTGCTGTGCAGGTTACCTGTCTCTTGTCTGCCTCCAGGCGCTCCTGCAGGGCCCGCTGCTCCATCCTCTGCAGACACTCGCTCCTCTCCGCCGACACCCGCTCCACGGTCAACTTGTCAAGGGCCAACATCTGACCGCAGCAACACACAGGGACGTCTGTTCACTGTTACATGTCCTGTACCTCTGTTGTTTATCGGTAATAATTCTTACACATTACGGTGTGGGAGCATTAAAAGACACATATATAGTATATAGTCGTAGGGTTCATCTATGTGGTCGCTTCAGAGAGTATGTTCCACACTTGGTGTGTGTGTAAACTTTGTCCTTCCAGCTCTCAGAGCTTTATCTGTCAGGATTCTGTATAAACATCATTTTTGTTTTGTCCTCCCTCATTCCAGGATCTGTTGAAATTCCCATGTCCCTTTTCTTGTGTGTAACTCCTCCGTCTGTTGATCTGATCTCTTATGTCTTACAGTAAGTTGTGGGAGAGTGTGTCATGAATGGGGCTGCTACTGTAATGTTTACAGTGCTGAGGGAATAGAACCTCTGAGCCATGAAGTGTTGGAGCTGTGTCATTTCTGTTCAGCAATAAAGGGCCACGACGAAAAAGGCTTTTGTAAAATGTCAACTGAAGATGTTTACAGTAAGTACTGTATGTCGAGGGCCTGTACCCATCATACACTGTGTTACAGTTTCAACCTGTACCAACAACAAGTTAAACTAAGTTACCTACTACAGGTTAGATGTGCTAACATCCGATTAGAGTGAGTCCGTGGTACTTTTGTGTTTTATTTAGGGCTTCAGCTAAAGATAATTTTCAATCAGTCTAATAGAAATACAATTAGAGTTTGTTGCCGCTCTGGCTTTAATCCTTACGAATTCAGGTTTTAATTTGTAAAAGAAAGATAGTGTCATTCAATGGCGTTGCTTTAAATCTCCTCTTGATAGTTTATAAATATTTGATCTGTAATTTGAGTCGTAGGTCATGAGTGAGGGAATAAGACTGAGGAGCTGTAAATAACTGCAATTACTGTATATAAAAAATTAGTAGAGAAGGAAATTTGAGTCGACTCTGATCACATGTAATTACAATGTATTATGAACCTAAACCGTTCTGTGCTGCGAGTTCAAAGTTTGGTCATTTCCCTTGTGGCCAAAAAGAGAACGGTGATGAACATGAGTGCTGAACCGAAAAAAATATAACATTCTTATCAAAACAATGTGTTTTCAATGACATGACTGCCATCAAGTGTTCCTAGGACCTCTCTCCTCTACTGAAAATCTCTGACTGAATGCCAGCTCCTGACAGGTTAGGACACATCTGGAGAGTTACATATTAACATGGATATGAGTCACTATCTTAGAATTAAAACAGCTTATGAAATGTTTATAGTCATTCCCAAATATGCTGTGGAGCAGAAGAATGTGACCCACTCTATGTAAACAGAACAGCGAGGGGATCTCGTTTGACTTCTTATTACCACCATGTCCTGTGTGGTGAGGATAACTCTTTGGAGGCAAAGGGTGTGAGGCTAAAACTGGCATTTAACACAGCAATTGTATGTGTTTCATGTGAACACAAAAAAAATAAGGATGCAGAGTTAAACAAGAATAAAGTGATGTAATGATGTAAAACTTTGAAGAAGGACAATCTCCAGTTCATGATGAGGGAGAGCGTGATTCAGACTAAATGCCTAATTCCCTGTGGAGCGGCTAAAAGGAGCTGCGATGTGTTAAGCTTGTGTGTGTTACCTGGTGCTTGTTCTTGCGCTCTAGCTGGCCCACCTTGCTGTTCATCAGGTCTTGGACGGTGTGGATCTCGGTCTTCATCTCCTCCTTGGTGGCCTCCAGCTGGTTCTCCAGTTTGGTGATGAGAGGTTCGCAGCGGCAGCCGTTCAGAGGAGCCTGCAACACAAGTCAGTCAAATGGTGCTCGTCCACATTTGCTGTTTTAAGCTTTCTTGTCGCATGCTTCAATATATGGAAGAGGTCAGTACGTAAAATTGTCTACAATGTTTTCTTCTAGAGTTAATAATCATGGCATGGTTTTACAAGAGGTCCTGAAATGTCACCTCTGGAGGCCTGCTGCTGGCTGACAGTGCTTGAGTCATTGCGATGATTCTAGTCCTTATTTTCCAACTCTTAGCACTGACTAAATATACTGTACTTCGGCATTGATAAAACTTGTGTTCTAGCTTTTTAATACAGAACCCATTAATCCTACTTTTAACTAAGTTTTGATTCGGTTAAAGTTAAGGACCAATCTTTCTTAGAAGATTACACAAGCCAGGTCTTATTTAGCAACACATTAAATAGATGCATGTGCACATTTCTTGTAAATGTCCCTATTCAATTTCTGAAGTGCAGCTGTATAGTTATCGACAAAACTCATCCATGTAGAAGAACTGGACATGAGTGTTAGTGCACATACTGTACAGTACCTGCATGACCTTGCCGTCCTTGCCGCGGTACAGTGTGTAAAGCTGATAGGCTTTAAAGTTGTGTGGCGGGACGGCTGCATGGGGGGAGACTCCTCGCAGTTTACCCTTCCTCCTGTGCAAGGCTTCGCTGGGCCTGGTCTCTCTGCGGCGGAGGGGGTCAGAAAGAACGGGCTGCAACAGCAACAGCACTCGAGATCAGTTATTACTGAAAAATGACTGGAAATCTTCTGAGCAGCAACGTTCTCATCTTCCTGAACCCTAAAAGCAGGGACCCACCTTTTCTTTCTGCTTCTTGTTCTTCGCCCTCCGGGTGTTAGCTTCCGTAGCATCATTTTTTTTGCAGGCGGCCCGGTCACTGCTCTGGGTGTCGTCTGCAGCAGAAGCACTGTCCTGCAAGAAACGGGAAGAATGAAAATAGTAATTCAGGGCAGTGATGCGATGAGTTGTCCGAGCTCAAAAAATAGCTCGGATTGCGGTTGAGACAGACAGTTTTTACCTTACAGGGCAGCATCTCATCTCGGGGCACCGACTGAGCTCTGCCCTCTGCCTTCAGCTTGTCTCTCCTCTTCCTCACACTCCTGCCACGCACAAAGCTCTGCACCTGAACACACACGCACGCACGCGTTGAAATGGATTTGATATCCCCTGGTTTTAATGCTGCTGGGTGTTTTCCACTGCAGACATGTCGGCTTGTCATTAGAAGGAAACAGGTGTAAGTGATAGCATCAATAACATTCCCCTGAGACGAGCAACTGTACTTCCTGGCACTGTGGTCCTGCCATTGTGCAAGCTGGCTCACTGTCATTGTTTACTGGGACACACTGGACTGAGCCCATGACAAAAAAAGTAATAGAATAAGCTGATGCAATGATTACTAGGACAACAATCTATTCAGCGACTCCAAACTGTACAGAACTCAGCTGCCAGGCTTTGAACTAGAAGCAGGAGACGTGATCACATCACTTGTGTTTTAGCCTCTTTACACCGACTGCCTGTATGTTTTTAGAATAGATTTTGGATTAGATTACTTTCGAGGCTCTTCAAGGCCTATCTCCTCCCTTCTTAAGACATTCTATGACTAAGACATTCTATTGAGGACCTTTCATGAATTTATTTGAATTAATAACATATTTTTTTAACTATTTTTTTTAAAAACATTTAAATTGTAATCAGAACATGTCCTGTAACTGGTGATAACGTTTATCATATCTCCTTGGTGTTACGTCAGAGATTTGAACAGCAGCGCTGACCATACTCTACTACTGAGTGATTTGTCCAGGAGACTGAGGCGGTGAAAACTCTTGTACTCTTTATATACTGAAAATAGCAAATGCAATAAAATGCATTAAAAGCCTTTAGCAATTTTACCCCAAGCACTGTGTATCATCCTGATCGTGTAATCCTTATAATATTAATAAAGGAATGAAAAGGGAATTTTGGAAATTGAAAGCTGTAGGGCATAGGGCAAAAAAGACATTAACATTTTACAGATAAAACATTTCCTATCATGATAATATATAGCAGGCAATAAACTGCCATTTCACAGAGTGTGATCACAAAAATGTACACCTAAGTATAGGTTTTTGTTCACAGCTGCCTGTACTGGTCACACTGGGAGTCACTGATTTCACCTGTGGGGCTCTGGTCAGGAGAAGGGCCACATCTGGGTTGTTATGTTCTCTGGCCTTGTCCAGAGCCGTTTCACCTGCCTGTGGAAACACACACATGCACAGGTACACAGTCAATACACACAAAACACAACTCAAGGGATTGACAGTGACTTCTACAACAGCGGCAGAAATCTGGGATACAGCTTTATGTAAGAGATGGCCCCTTATTCCTAAATCCAGGGAAGCAACATGTCCTTCATGCTTGTTTATTTCCACTGTTCTTTGTTGCATTTCACTTTTAGAAATATAATTGTATCTGCCAGTGCTGCATTTTGGCAATGTTTCAAACTATTTTTTGGGGGTGTTTCCACTCCAGTTCATGTGAAAATTGAAAATGTTTGTTCAATGTCTGCAAAGTAAGTTTCAAAACTGTGAAAATACAACTTTGTAACTCTGAAAAAAGTAACGCAATTATTTCAGACGTTCAATAATTTTATTTTTTTTTAAATTTCACTTTTAAAACTTTAGTTTTTCTGTTAAAAATCATACCTTAATTCCTTCAAATCCTGATTTGAATGTGATCCTGAAATCACCTTAGACTAGTTCAGCTTCAAACAGACATTGGGGAGCTGCGACAGTGCGCTGCTCTCAGAATAACAGCAGAAATGTGTGCTAACTTGAGGATGAGGAAAGGCAAAGCGAGTGCGCACACACTTCCTCGGAGCATTAATGATGCAAGAAAGAGGCCGCGGGCACTCACGGTGTTGCAGATGCGGCTGTCTCCCCCCGCCTCCAGCAGCATGCGTACTGTTTTCTTATGATTCAGAGCAGCTGCCACGTGAAGCGGCGTGTCCCCAGCCTGAGCGCACACACACACACACACACACACACACACACACACACACACACACACACACATACACAGACACAGACACACACACTATGTTTCTTTTATCTATTCAGAACTCAAAAAACATCTGGTGTTTGCACAAACACCTCATTCTTATATATTACCCAGAGGCTCTCGTGCAGAGGGACAAACATTGTGACTGTGGGAGAAGTGACTCATACAGCAGGAAACTGAACTTCTTCCTCGGTTCATACTGGCAAGTGGATTTTTTAAATTTTTTTTAAATGCACCACAAACTTTTCCAAACCACACACACTGTTGACAACATTGGCAAAGCCTTCAGTGTCCTGTCAGTCACTCACCAGGTTCTTCTCCGAAACAGAGCAGAAGGCTCCCAGGAGGATGCGGATCATTGCCATGTGGTTGTAGCGGGCTGCCACATGCAGACACGTATCTCCACACTAGAACAGAATATTTTATTAGCAATTTGTTTTAAGGATTTTGTTTCAAATTGATGCATTCACTTGTATTGAAAAGATGTGATGCAGAAGAATGTGAAAGTATGAGGGGCATTTAACCATTTTTACAGACTGGACTACATTTTAATTTCAAATTTGTTTTGTAATGCAAGATTTTTATTGCTTTTTCCTTTGGTGCATATCACATACAGAGATAATTCTTGTTACAGTACAAATAAAGTCTTTGCTATGAACAACAACAACAAAAAATATATAAGATCAGTAACACTCACATCAGTAAGATCAGCAGCTTTAGGGCCAATCAATATTGAAAAAACTAGGAGGGTTATCTATGTAGCAGATTATAACTATACATTCAATCAGGCTTGCTGTTACAGGTTTATCAATTAGTGTGATATATGTCCAAAAACTATCCCATGGTGCTTTGTCCTTGTTATCAGTATTCATCCTGTTTAGCATATGCTCATATGAAGCTGTTTTGAACATGGCGTTAGTCCACTCTTTTAATCCTGGTGTTAGGCAACTTTAAATTTCAATTTTTAATTAATTATTTAAAACAAATATTTTTTTGATTTTTTAAGGCACTAGAAATGAATTACCTCCGCCAAGGAGGTTATGTTTTCCCCCCAGTGCATTTGTTTGTTTGTCAAAAACATCTGAACCGATTTCCCTGACACTTGGTGGAAGTATTGGGCATGAGCCAAGAAAGGGGAGGGATCCAGATTTTTTTCCTCCCCAGTCTCTTTAACATTGTGAGATTTTGATATTTTTGCCATTTCCCAGGGAATAATTTATAGATCTAGTTTGGAAAAATCAATCATATTTGGGGAGTGATATTTTTTAGTTTGTGCAATTTGGTGCAGCTTAATGGAATTGAAGGGGCCTGCTGGGCCTTGACAGAGGTATGTGTCATTCTATTTATTATTTTTTGAACAGGAGACAGATGTATTATGACTACATATGTTGCAGTTTGGGTAACATTATCTAATCAATACATAGAACCATCTGGGCGGCCTTCGTTTAAAATAGTTTGGAAAAGGGCAGGCGCTTTAAAAAAAACTTGGATTTGATGAGGATTGGATGAAGAGCGAAAATGTTTCTCACCAAGAGAAGCCTTCAGTCTTAAACTTAACTTTTTTTTGATGGAGCTGATTCGACTGAAGAGCAACAGTTTTGACGAAGTGACGAAGAGGAGGGAGAACTTACATGGTTCTTGCTGTCGGGCCTCGAGCCTCCCAGGAGCAGAACCTTGGAGCTCTGAGCGTGGCCATTCTGACACGCCAGGTGGAGAGCGGTGTTCCCCGCCTGGGAAAGGAGGAGGAAGAGAGAGAGCAAACAGTCATTCTACTGCTGCTGCTTTCACCATGTGCCTCTACAGAGATATTTACCGTGTGAAACACATAGGGGGAGATGCATAAAAACAGTTATTCCTGAATAGAAACCTCGAAAAGAGCTGAAACTTTTTTATCTCCAACAGTCAGTGCCACTAGTAAAAAACATATATCCTAATAAGTATAGTCTGCGACTATAGTTTGTGTACAGTACGTTTTACTTGTTTTACATGGAAATAAATGTTGATAATATTTTCTCCAATCAAGACAGTAATCATTTTTCTTTCAGCTCCAGCTCAAGGTCTTCATCAATTGATGGGATTTGCTAAGGAGTGAATGGGGATGAAATGATGCTAATAAAATTTTAAAAATTGTATCTTGGATGGGGTTTCAAGCTCCATGAAAAATGTAGCCTCACCTTGTTTTTTGCGTGGACGTTGGCTCCAGCTTTCACCAGCAGTTTGACGGACTGACTGAAGCCGTGCCAGGACACTTCATGTAGAGCTGTGTTGCCATCCTGACCAGGAACAAAAGACAGAAAGACAAATTAAAAACAGCTAAATCGATGATATATGCACTTCTGAAATGTTTTTATTTAATATTAATTTCCATATGCTTCTACTTTGCCACATTGTTTTGGATCACAATGTAGCTACTGTGATTACTGCACTCCTAGCAGGTGGGTTCTCTCTCTTTATGAAATGACACAATGTGATCACAGATCACAAACAGAACTGAATATTAAAATAAATGTAACTGAGCTGTCCTTTTGGACTGCTGGTCTTAAGTTCATAGAAATATTAATCAAAAAGTATTGCTGTCATTTTTGATGACTTTTAAAACCAAAAAGCAGATTCTGTCTGGTTGGCTTTCCACTGTAAAACCGAGAGAGAAAAAAAGTTCTGTTGTTAAACGAAAAGGCAAACTCGACCAATTCGTCTTACGGCTGCTCTGAGAGCAAAGGGACGAACTGCCCAGTGTGATGGTTAAACACTACAGAACATTCCAGTGTGATCAAGCCTTCATGGAGTGAGGAGGTTGAGCAGATTGCAGACACACTGGTTTCTCTATGATCCTCTGACCGACTGTGGCCGATCTGCCACTCGGCTTCTGTGTCTGTTTCAGTCTTGTGAGCTGCACCTTGTCCTGCCTGTCCAGTGCACACCCTTCCTGGATGAGAGCGCTGATGACGTCACTGTTCCCCACCACAGCCGCCCGGTGTAATGACGTCTGTTCCCCCTGCCAGCGAAGAGAGAAAAACACACAGCGCTGACTAACGACACACGACAAGAGTCGGCAGCAGGACAAGGGAACAATCCACAGATAAAGCAATCCCATTTTTTAAAAAAACTGGAGCTCTATTGTGATACTTTTAGGATATTGTGACTTTACAGTGCTCTTGCTGTGTAATTTCATGCTGCAAACATTCATAAAGCTTATTAAAAATATATATTATTTTCAAAAATGATTCAAAACAATGCGTTTTTTGAGAAATAGTTTGGTTAATTGGGGATTTTGGTTTATTTCTGCTTCCTCTGAGTGGAACAAACACACAGATGGATGGATTTTTGTTTGTCACTGAAAGCAGTTTAAACATGAATCTAGCCAAGCTTAGTCAAATGACTACTGTACATTTTAATGGAACCAACACTGCTGAAAAGAACT
This sequence comes from Scophthalmus maximus, assembly GCF_022379125.1. Classification (NCBI taxonomy): domain Eukaryota; kingdom Metazoa; phylum Chordata; class Actinopteri; order Pleuronectiformes; family Scophthalmidae; genus Scophthalmus; species Scophthalmus maximus. The sequence continues at coordinate 3,593,247 of NC_061532.1, forward strand.
TTTCACAGAGGACATCTCCAAATAGCAAATAGTTTAACCTTTTGTCGAATCATCTTCTTCCCTTTTCTGAGAGTGAGATGAGTATGTCATTATCAATCTAACATCTGCGTGTTACATTATAAGCAGGATGTTCACTTAGCTCAGCATTAAGATAGCTGAAGGAAAAATGCTAGCCTGGCTCTGTCCAAAGGATTAAAAAATATATCAACTTCTAAAGCTCAATAATTAACATGTATTGTGTTTCTTAATCCATGCACAAAAAGAAATTAAAAACCTGTGCAAACCGGCCAAAGTAGGTAACCTGAGGTGTAGCTGGAGATGCTGCAGCATATTAGTGATGGTTGAATTGATAAATTGCAGCTGGTGCCCCCCTCCCAATCAGAAACTGTTGTTTTTACATAATTGCTTTCTGTACAGATTCAAAAAAGAGGTGCAACATCTTAATAAATGAACTTTACAGGTGTATTTTTTAACTTTGGACAGAGAAATGCTGTTAGATTAGATAACCAAAATCCTGATTGTAAATAGAATGTATGTATTTTACAAAATGTTGACCTTTAAATTTTAATGTTTTATAGGTATAAACAATCTCTAGTCAGTCTAAAGGTGTGAACAGTGACATTTCAGCTTTATTGCTGAATGTTCAGGGAACCAACTGTGGGGCTGCTAAAAAAGGAATGCAGTCTAAATATTTACAGTTAATAACTCCATAATATAATTAGGCCTGTAGCATTATTGAGGACGATTAGACCACAGAACTATAAACAATAAGCATATCAGTATGACAGTAATACATTTTAGATATACAGGTGGATTTTCCTATCACTGAGCAGAGCAGTGAGTTCAGAGTAGTAAGTGGATATATATATATATATATATATATATATATATTAGTAGTAGTACTAAATCCCCAAAACAAACTATCCCTTAACATGCTGTTGTGAACTGTTTTTTTAAACAAGATTTAATAAGAACAGCATGTATCCTAAACAAACCTCCACAAAGTTATTACTGACTGAAGCAATAATGATGTTAGGAAGATCTAGGGCTGCAACTAATGATTCATTTCATAATTGATCAATCTGTGATTTTTTTTCGATTAGTTGTTTGGTCCATAAAATGGTGAAAAAGATGTTTGTTTTGACCACAAACCAAAGATATTTAGTTCACTGTCATAGAGGAGCAAAGACCCAGAAAATATTCACATTCATGCTGAAATAAGAGAATTTTGACTCATTTTTTCACCTGAACTGATTCATCGTTTATCAAAATAGTTGACGATTAAGTATTCGATTATTAATCGATTAATCAATTAACTGTTGCAGCTCTAGGAAGATCCCAATGTAACAGTCATACAAACCACAGCGGTCAATCTCAAATAGCTCTACTGTCCACTGTGGTCAACACAACCATTTGGAAGCAGTGTGAACAGTGTACAGTCCCAGGGGAAAAGAGTCAGTTCACATGTATACCCTGTCAGTCATAAATGGAATTCCTGAACACAGAGCAGATTAGTGGCGAGAGAGATTTAGCGAGCCCAGTTTTGATGTGAGAGTGCTGGAAAAGCAGTGAGCAGTGATTTCCATGAGAGGAAGAGGAAGAGGAGGGAGAGGAGGAGGGGAGGATCATTCCAGGCCAGATAAGAACTGAGCCGAGCCAAGCCAAGCCAAGCCAAGCACAGCAGCAGCACTGGATGAGTGGCGTTTGTTCAGGGGAAGGAAGGATGGGGGGGGGGGGGGGGGGGGGGGGGGGGGGAGAGATTTCCACTGGCTCAGTAGGAGGAGGTTTGGCTAACCTCCTTCACTCTCCCTGATCCTTCAGGCTCTTTCCCAGCCCTCCTCCACTGTCTTCTCCCCTTCTGCTCCTCCTGACTCAGTCTGCACCTCCCGCTCCCTCCAGTCCTGGAGGATGCACCGCAGCCTGTTGCGGAGCTCACTGACCACAGAGAGTGAATTTGGCAGTGCCACAGATCTGGACTATCGCTATCTGTGGGGACGGGGGACTTGCATCCTGAGGGCAAGCCCACAAGGGGGAAGTCCAAAGAGTCCCATTCAAGGCCACTAGAGGTCATTAGACTATAGTTGTTTCTGTCTTAAAATAAAGAAATTTAAGTCTAAAAAAAATAAATAAATATATATATTATTCCAACTGGACAGCAACAAAAAAGGTGCGAGGTGGAGGTGGATGAAAGGCGGGGACACGGCCGACACAGCAGACAGACAGATGAATCTACTCACGTCGTCCTGGATGTCCAGGTCGCATCCGGCTTTGAGCAGGATGCGCACAACCTCGAGGTGGCCTTTATGGGCGGCCAAGTGCAGCGGGCTCCTGCCATACTGTGAACACAAAACACACAAGCAACTCAACCCCTCTGAACAAAGACCCACAATGCACCAAAACGTAAGCACACCAACTCCCCGGGGAAACGGACAAGAAGTTTAGTCAGACAAACCCATCGCAGCTTCCCCACACACCGAGTCATAGTCCGGCGAGTCAGATGCGGCTGCGGTGGAAGTAACTGCGGTCATAGCTGGTGGCACGACTGAAGACAAGAGTACAATACATCGCAGTAATGAGGCAACCGAAAGCAAACAAAGCCTTAATCCACGGTTTAAGAGAATAGTGCACAATCTGCGCAGCTGTTAGCTGGGTGGAGGATAAACGCCGCATCCTGCCAATATAAGGATCTGTGGGTGGGCACTGAAGCACAGAGGTCACGTAACTTAGAGGAGGTTGAAAGGATCTGTTCACCCAAATCACAAAACCTTTGGAACATTTTTTTTTTCTTCAATTCCAATACAATTGAAATTCGGGGGATTTTCACTGGTGAGGAAATGTGTTTCCTTACCCAGGAAGTAGTCATGGACATGCACGGCCGGGTATAATAAAGAACATGATGCTGTTTAAATGTATAAATTGAATTTTTCAATTTCCAATTTAATATCATTCATCTCTGCTGTATTACGAGGCAGACAAGACAGACATTTTCAAAACAAGGCCTGTATCGATACAACTTCAAAGAAATCTTCAAAGTGTTTAAGATTTGCCCTCAAATTTGATTTAGGAAGTAAAATAAAATCTCGATCAAAGTCACAGTGTTTTTTTTTTTAAACTAGAGCATCCAGAGCCGAAACAAGAGGTCGATTAATTTGTGAGTCAACAGAAAATTAATCGGTATTGCGACTCGAAAGTTTTTATGCAAGTGTTCAAGCACATGATACGCCACAGTTAGTGAGCTGCTGCGCCTCCGTCACAGAGCAGCAGAGAGGATGGACTCGGATGTTGTGGACAATTATTCTTATGTCAACAAACACGCACGTAAACAGAAAGGCCATCATCAAGGTTAATGAAAATGATCGAATTCATGTTAATGTATTTTGATAATTGCTGATTCGATTACGTGTAAGATGCATCACAACTCCGGTTCCAGCTTCATTATAAACTGAATATCTGTGGACCGTTGTACAAGATGACAGTGACACGATGATTTTAATGGACGTTTTTTTTAACTTTTATCTGAAAGTCAACGTGATTAACTGATGAAACAAGGAAATAATCTGCAGATTATTCAATTATTCAGCCTTAATCCTTTCATCCCAAAATTTGCTCGCTGGATCAGCCAATGGGACGCTCCTGAAGGCCATGCGCCATGGCTGCATTACATCGAACCATCACAGATTCACGCACACCGTGATTAATCCCTCTGAATGACTACTCACTATGCATTGTGTCCAACATTATTATATCCTTCAAAATGCTAGAAATGTTAGTCAATCGTCTATTTTTTATTTATTTATCATGGATGTAAAACATTTCAAATTAGTTCATTTGAACGATAATTCACGATATTTCATATTAAATGGTTTATTTCTGGCACCAGGCGTCGACCTCCATAAGTTTTTGATCAAAAATCAGGTGATTTGTTTTGGTATTTACAATTGCTCTTAAACTCATCATAAATTGTGAAGGATCTTACTCTGAGCAGCTTAAATAGTGGGCCACCTCACTTCAAACAAAGACCACATTTGTCTCACATCATAAAGAATGGATACAGAACAATAGCTGTCATGGGGAAAACATCAGGCATCACTTATTCAGGCAGCAAATAGCATATGTTGCATATCAAGTGTGTGACTGCAGTTTAGGGATAAATATAATCACAAGATGAGACCTGAGCAAACCTGGGCTAAACAATTTCCTGCTGGAGCCCGTCTGGGTAAATAAAAAAAAACTACTTGTATGGGCATACACCACTTGATATAAGTAAGGAAATATATTTGTATATCGGACACTGTGATGATGGAGACGCAGCCATGCTCTGTATACTACCACGGAGGGTGAGATGACATAAGGGGCACCGACTGCAGGAAATATCTTCCAAGCTCAACATATCCAACATAATGAGCGCCGCTTAACTGCGTGGAGAAGACACTGACAAGAGCAGGAAGTCGGCGTGTAGATAAACATCCAAACTTCAAAACACCAGATCCAGGCAATGTCTTTTAATCTGTCATTATACTGCGTAAAACACAGTTTAATTACAGATCAAGTGCGTTTCCCACACAACGGCACAAAACCACATCACACCCCAGGCATTATCCTCGGCATTTGGAGGTTTGCTCTTTATTCGGGAGTGGCTTCAGCTCCGGCTCCGCATTCATGTGGCCCCCGGATTGAGTTTCGCTGGGCCTGGCTTGGAGGGGTGCCACCAAGTGAGCTCAGGTAAACATAGCAGGCCTCCAGCTAGCAGGGAGACTGTGTTGTACAGTGTTGTGTGTGTGTGTGTGTGTGTGTGTGTGTGTGTGTGTGTGTGTGGGTTGATTCTCGGTGGCAGTCGTTTACATTAATCAATCCCAGTCACAACACTATTATTTGTAGGCCAATCGAGGTGTTTTCACATATTGTGTTTGTAAAGACCTCTTCTACCGCCTTGGGTTGGTGTGTACAGATGAGAGCTGCAACAGTTAATCGGTTAATTTATAAGTGATCGACTGCTAAAAGAATCGCCAACTTTTTAGATAATTGGTTAATCGATTCAGGTGGTTTTTATGAAAAATTAAAAATCTCTGATTTCAGCTTCTTAAATTTGAATATTTTCTGGTTTCGTTGCTCCTCTATGACAGTAAACTAAAGATCTTTGGTGTGTGGACAAAACAACACATAATTTTGGGGGTTTGGTCAACATCTTTCCCCATTTTATGATATTTTATGGACCAAACAACCAATCGATAAATTGTGAAAATAATCAACAGATTAACCAATAATGAAAACAATCGTTAGTTGCAGCCCTAGTACAGACTGTTAACTGAAATCTCCCTCACTCTCGCACTAGTGTGAGACAACTTACAGCTTTATAATTCTTACCGATATATGTAGTATGATGTGCGCTGGGCCTTTCATAACTAAATTAAAGGAACCCTTACTGAAAGGGTCGTATTATACACAGTGAACAGGAAGGTTTGATTTAAAAAAGCTTCTTTTTTTTCTGGATTTGACTATCCATCAGTTGTTTAAGATCATGAGAAGTGGTTCATTTGTTTTCACTAGTTTAATATTAAGCTTCCCTCATTCGACATTTGGAACAGTCGGCCTCTGAACTCTCCCGATTGTAAAGCCAGAGCTGATCAGGCTCCGGATGCTGAAACATCATCCCCTCCCTCTCCTTTTACTCCCATATCCTTCATTACCAACCTCAACTAACACCCTGCATAATCCCTTTTGCCTTTTCTCTTTTCATCTGATTTATGATTTTCTATCTCAGTCCCATTCATCATATTAACTTTAAAAAAAACATTAAAAAAAAAACATCCCTACATTCCTTTTCCTGAGCAGAGGAATGTTTCATTTGAACTCTACCCCCTTTATCCTTGATTAAGCTTCTATGACGGCGCCTTGCCAAAACACCCAAATACAGTTGGTTGCAACACAATCATGCGAGCGAGTGAGCAGCAGCAAATGTAATTTTCTTTTAGCTGTTACAATCGGATGCCATGTGTTCATGTTCCCATGGAATACTTGCCAGGACAGAAAGAGCAAAGCACATGGTACGAAACAAAAACATTCGGTATGAAGTATTAACACATGAATAGAACTGAGCACTCTTATTTCAGGCATCTGACATAAGAGTATTAAATTGCCAAAAACGAAAAGGAAGGAAATGTGCTGCAAGAACAAACCTGTCATTCCTGTGTTAAGGGAAACAAATGTACGATGGCCTCCCAGAGAAAAAAATGTGTCATGGTTAGGATCATACTGCTGGTTGCTAAGGTAAACTTTGAGTTGAGATCAAACAAGCTTGATCCTGAGTTTCTACAGAGTGGAAACTACTGTCTTTCATACAGGCCATTCACATCAGGTACAGTCACATTAATCTTCTGTCTGATTAAACTGCCCCACACGCAGCCACGAAAAATAATGTGATGTCACAGGTCCTTCAAATTATTGTCATTGAAAGGCATCTATGAGAATGGCGCTGTAGCAATGTAATACATTACTTCACAGGTTGCTGGCACACTACAAGAATCGGCTGAAACACGTTAAACAAAAACACACTGCTACAGAACCATCACACATACTGTATTGTTGTATATCCTGAGTTCTGAGCTGGTTCCCTGATGAAGTCACAGTGATTACAAGACTTACGAAAGTCACTGTCCTGGAGTAGAAACAATACAGCACATAACTCGCTGCAAAACAAAACAAGTGACTTGTATTTTTTTCCACAGATAAAAAAAAGAATATATAACGTGTTATTTATTGAGCTTGACAGTTGTTGGACATTGTCAGGCTATCTATCTTGCATCTTGGCCGCCCATCAGTCTTCCTGCAGACCTCTACATCTCCTATTATATTTAAAGTGGTATTCATCTTCTAATTTCTCTTGGCAAGAAAGCATATTAACAACAATTAAACCTGTACATATTTATAGAAGCCAGTCCTGGTTGTGTGGGTTTATTTTAGAATTTATTTCTTTGCCCCAATTTAACAATTGTCCCATTTTTCCTTCCCCTTGAGACCTGTGCATGGCCACCTGTTGGGCAAACTGACACACAGACGCACACATATACTCACACACACACACACAAATCAACACGATACCTTATTTTCACAATCTAGTCCAATTCGCATGAAACTCGACACACCAGATGGTTTATAAACAGAACCATCTGGGATGCCTTTGTTGGAGCCTGATGGAAAAGGCCAGGCCCCTTTCAAATGACACGTGGAAGGTGATTGGATGAACAATCTGTCTCTCACTGTCTCTGACCGTTATTGATTTATCGTTCGGTACATTAACATGAATTCGATCATTTTCATTAACCTTGATGATAGCCTTTCTGTTTACGTGCGTGTTTGTTGACATAAGAATAATTGTCCACAACATCCGAGTCCATCCTCTCGGCTGCTCTGTGACGGAGGCGCAGCAGCTCACTAACTGTGGCGTATCATGTGCTTGAACACTTGCATAAAAGCTTTTGAGTCGCAACCCACAAGAGAAATCAGGTGGGTCAGGACAGCTATTCCTACACACCTTTGAATGCCTTTTAAGCGATAATAAATCTTTGTTTCAATTTTTTTTCTTCTTTTGGCCCCATTACTCACTGTTGTCAGCTCGGCAGACGGGTTGGGTAACTTGTGCTCCCGATGGGCAAGCGGAGCTGACAGATGTTTCTCTGCACCTTAGTCCACAACGCCTTAATTCCTCACCTTATGATTAAACTGTGCTGAACTTTGCACTGTTTTGTGAGCGTTTTCCCACTTTAAGAGCAAAAGAGTCGCGAGGAACATGATGCTTCCTGTGATTTCTTTTTTCCCCTCGTCTGCCAGGCAGCTGGTGCGCAGCCAGAACGCACCAACTCATTGGCACAGACTTCGACTCTCACGAACACAAACATACATTCTAAAGCCGATCTTATCACGGGTACAGACAATTTAATGTAAAAACAATTCCCAATCTAAAAGTTGTCATTTTATTTTGAATAAATGATATAATTTTTTTCTTCACAACCCTCGTCTTGAAATGACGATAATATTGTTTATCACAATCATTTCAGGGACAATATATCGTCTGACAAAAATAAATTATCGCGACAGGACTAAATACAGTATGGTAATGCAAGGGCTGACTAGCTCTACCTGTCAAGAAAAATATGGTTTCTTTATTTACATTTTTATGTTCCACATCACATGGAACACGCACAGGGACATTTAGCTTTCATCACAAAATCATCAGGGTTGTGATTTTAAAACAGACAGAGACACTTTTCAACCAACACTTGTCGTCAACCTTAATCAGATGCCGACAACAAAGGACTGAGAAGCTGCTTTTGTTTTCTACTTTGAGTGATAATCTGACACTGATCCTGCTGTAACTACATGGCACAGTGAACAGCTTGACAGGCGTGCCAACAGTGACTAATGGAGTCGGGGGTGGGGTTAGAGACAGACATTAGCATCTCTCCCCGTTTACAACCACCTGCTATCGAGTGACTCAAGTTCCATAATTGATGAACTCCATAAAATGCATCAAAAAGCTCAGGAAACAGCTAGTTACTGGCCCTTGAGTTTTGATTTATGTGTCAAACTTCAACCTCCACAGTCAAATACAATTTTTAGTCTCAAAGTCAAATCAGGAACAGCTGGCAACTTTGCTTTAATAAAAGTCTAAGGTGAAATTATGGTTTGAATGGTTAAATATTTAAGTGAATGAGATTATGAATCTGACCCGCCAGTCAATGCCAACTTTCAGTACAAAAGTACAGCGCGGTTTTGATCTGTGCTGTTTAGACAGCATTCATTTGATTTGGTTTGATATCCAGCACTGATTGACAAACACATCTGTGAAAAGAGGTCCCTTGTCTGTTTTCAATGTGCTGCATCTAACATCCAGGCCATTTTTCTACATGCAGACGAGCACTGGCACTGAGCGGCACAAATGAGGGAGGGTTACATCACATCTTACTAAATTTACCTTTGAACTTGCTGCATTTACAGGAAATGTGAGATCAAGGATGAAAGAATAAAGCCTCAGGGGCTTCTGATCCCTGACTGGATGTCACAGGATGGTGGGTCAGATTCAGCTAAATTGAAGTTGCATTTACTGTCAGCTGATTCTGCTGGTCCAACTATTTTGCACTACATCACCTGAGGACTAAAAATTAACTGACTGTAGAGTACAAGGATCTCAAGTTTTCTTGATAGTAAATCCAAGCTGCCAAAAATGAATTTGAAATTATACCCAGCCCAGTTTTATTTTTTTTAAACCGTAGCACAGATTTTCACAAAGGAAAGTCCACTGATTAGAACAAAGTTCAGAGAGAAACAGTAAATGTTTTGTCTTCTTACATGTCACAGTGTAATTAGGAGGAGATGACTTGGCGTATCCCACTGTCACGCATGGTTAAGGATTAGGAGGTTGGCTTTAAAGGAGGTCCTCAGTAGCCAGAGGCAAAAACAATGTATCTGGATTTATTCTGCTGTGACTGATCTGATATCTAGTACTCACAAATATGATCGACCCTGCCGTTGCCAGCAAAGTTAAATTTCAAACAGAACACATCAGTGACCATCAGCCTCACTCAGGACCACACACTCACCTTGGTGACTGCTACTTTCGCGCCCTTGTTGATAAGCTGGACGACATTGTCGGCCTGTCCCTTGTGCGAAGCTATGAGGAGGCGCTCGGAGAGTGCGAGGACCTCAGCCGCATCCTGCTGGCTCATGAAGCAGGGCGAGTGATGCTGCTGTCTCCAGGTGTTGGGGAGGGCAGATGTGGCGATGCCGTCCGACGTCCTCTAACTCATGGTGAGCTCCGTCGCAGACAGATGTGTCAGACGCCAGTGCCCGGATTCCTCCCCTTCATCCTCTCAGCTGCAGGGAAGAGAACAGGAAACACATGGAATGGAGTGAAAACAAGCCAGCAGGCAAACAGGAAGACGAGGGAACGGGTAGAGCGGACAGACACCGCCAGTGTCCAGCCCATATACAATCCTTGTGGGACGAATAGGACTGAAATAATCTGCAATGATGAGACACAAAGAGGGGTCAAATTTGGTCAGTGCTCTACAGCGAAGCGAAACCTTTACAGAGAGAGGGATGTGGAAAAAAATGCTAGAACATGGTCCTAATCCCTGCAAACAGCGCAGACACACTTCTATGGTTCAATGACTTCTTCTGTGACACACTTGTGCGGTTTGGTCTAACCACAGGGAAGGAAGTGATTAAAAAAGGAAAAAGGCTGACATCTCCAGTGGCTCATCTTATTTCTTGTTATCCTTAAAATCCATCGACTGACAGACGTTGAGCGGTCATACAGTATCTCCGTCTCTACAAGCTCAGTGGAATGCGTTCCTGGCTTATCAGGCATTTTATGAAACTCCCAAAGACAGCATGTTTGCTTCAATGTACTGCAGATGTCTGTTAACTGCAACCTTCAGAAAATGGGAAAAGGAATAAAATTTTCTTCTCTTAGGAAAGGCATTAACGCAGATATGAAGTTTCATTCAAAACCATTATATAAATTTCAATTAAAATAAGACAAACTAATTTTGAGAGCTTTGCAGTCTTGCAGACAACTATGGTTTATAGCAGTTCACTTTTTTTCTTATCTTTGGCTTTTGATTCTATTGATTGATTACAAGTTTGTTGTTCCACCACTTTTACCACACACTGTGATATAATGCTCTGAGAATCACAGTCATCCTTTTAAAATGGCACCATGAACACAACACAACATAACTTCACTACTAGTCTTCACTAGTAGTTTGTACCTTTCTACTGGTCCGACACAATCAGGGTGACAACAGCCTGACCAGCCGACAAGTGCCCTCGTCTATCTAGTGTAACTCTTCAGCAAGAGTTCACCTGACTTACTCAAGTCCATTGTCATTTTGCTCTGCTTTTCGGCCTTTTAAAAATGATGCACAGGGCTGTCCATAGCCTACATGGGGCCCTAAACAGAATTTGATTTGGGACCCCCCACCGCCACTAAAACTGCTGTCAATGCTTAATACTTCGAACACCTTCTGTAAATCTAACACACCCATTATCAATTTAATTAGTTGTAGCTGTGTTGCTCACGTTTTACCAATGTCAGCCTTTGTGCTACTATGGTTTTTAATTTTAAAAGTAGCCAACTCACAATAGTGGTCCAGTGTAAATTTGCCCTTTAATAGTCTAAGTGATACAGTGCTACAGAGTGGAATCTAGCTTTCGTTATATTTTCTTAGCCAATGGTTAGCTAGCTAACGTTAGCGGAAGATACCTTGACTGAACCAAAGGCTTGTTTGACGGCTATCTAGCCAGTGAATGTTTTTGGCAAAACATAGAAATTAGTATTGCTTGTCCTTTTTTGTGACATTGCCTTCATCTTTAATTTATTACGCTACTGCCTTCAAGTCCATCAACTTAGCCATCCATCAGCTTATGCCTTGGGCTGAATCTTGCAGACAAGTGGTTCAGATCATAATCACTAAAATTGCAGACACTTGTATTTATTAAGAATTTTGGTCCACTAATAAAACTTTTAACAACCAACCTGCCTTTGCTTATGATGGTCCTTCATTATAGTGCAATAAAACTGTAATGTGCAGTTCACAGTTTTAAAAAAACCCAAGGCAAACTTGGTGTGAATTCACTTCAGCACCAACAGCTTTGTTTTTTTGAGAGTGAGAGATGATTATTGTGATAATACTGTTATGACAGCATGAAAAGCTGATAACAGCACAACCTTAGTCATGTGAATACTGCATTTACGAATTATTAGACACATAATCAGGACAGGTTTTAACAAGCCATATATACGGTTTTCTAGATTATATAAACGCTTGTACTTTGAGGTCAATCCAAATGTTTGTGCAGCTGAAATAATAATAATAAGGAATTTTAATTCTCATGATTTGGTGTTTTGTTGATTCAAATTAAATCAAGAAGTTTGTGATGTGCCGTCTGTGATGTGATGGATGTTTAAAGTGCATAGCTTGAGTGATAATTTTATTGTTTGTGTTCACTTTGTCATCCAAATCCTTTTGAAAGACCTGGGGGATTCTTTTGTAACCTGTCTGATCATCTGAGTGCCCATGGTCAGGCCCCACTTATAGGATCTTTTTAGGTAGTTTGTTTGGTTGGAAAGTAAATTAGTTACAAAAAAGTAATTTTTGATTTCACTCAAGAGTATTTAAATTAGGATTCCGGGCCAATTACAAGACGAGCCTGATACTGACTGATATTAACGACGGTAATTAACTGTCAGACTAAATCACAGGATGCTGTGCATCCAGCCTGCGCTCTGTGACATCCATTAACCCGAGGAAGCTTAAGTAAAAACAGCAGAGATATAATATCTGGTCTACTTCTAATTCTAATCGCTTAACTTAAGCCAAACTTGTTGTAGTTCTTGACTTGACATCAGCTCTGAACATTTTGCCGTTGTTTCGTTAACTTTGCAACTGTTGGAACTGTGAGCAGGTCTGCCGTGTTTGTTGTTAGCATAGTTGGTATGTTTTTTTCTTTGCCAATGCCTTTAGTGTCAGAGACACAGACTTACACTAATTCTATAAGGGATTATTGGTCATGGAGCTTAAACAAATCTGGGTATTTCACCAACTTGTAACAAGATCCAAAATGGAGCCTGCTATCAGAACCAGAATGTCTGGCAGTGTTGCAGCATTACTAACGTACTTTTACTTGACTGTATTTAAGTATTTTCCCTACCTTATTATACTTTCACTTCCCAAAAGTTCACAGTGAAATGTTATTTTTACTCCACTCTACATTCATCTGGCAGCTTTAGTGACTAGTTTAACTTACAGATTTTAATATTACAAACTGTAGTTGAAACTACCAAACAATATATAATATCACGAAAATCAGCTTAACCTTAAAAAACTTCAACTGCAGAATGTTGTTTCTGCGAGAATGTAAGAGTAATAATAAACTGATCTATGACAGTATATGACTTCCTTCTGATGGAGCATTTCATGTTGCAGTACCGGTGCTTTCCGTCATGCGGTTAATATGTCGATTTGCTGTCTGTATAAATCTGGCTAACTTGAATCTCCATCAACAGAGCACTCTTTACTTTATATTGTTTCCACATTAAGCAGGTTCCCTGACTTTTCACAACAGCCAGTTGTGATGCAATATATGAAAAAATGAATAAGGCAAAGAATCAGATCAACTGTAGATTGACTGCACATCCTCCACTGTGCCGTGCCTTCCCTGTGAAGGCTCTGCTACCCCTCGGAAAACCTTGTTCCAAATCCCACTCACAATGTTAAGAATGTAAATTGGACAAGCTTAAAATATTAAGTTACGAGACACATACCATTTTTCTAGACAGGGGTGGTACATTTTTATGAAAATAACACTACAAAAGCAGCGGTGACAATGATTAGCACTTTGTAACAACTGACTTCCACAGGAACCTGACAAGGTCATACATACAGGCTGGTAACCTGAGATGAGCACAGGATGCGAGAGACAGTGAAGCAACGTTTTCAACTCAACGCTGATTACACAGCTCTGCCCGGCAGAGCACAGGCCGGGTCCCGTCTGATCTGTGGAGTCTAATCTGTGATGACAGTCCCTTTAATGACTGCATTTTTCATTACTAGAGACGCAGCAGACAAGGAGGAAACATGGTGCAGATGACAGCAACAAGACCAATTCACAGTGCCGCAGGCGCACATGGCTACATCCAGGGAGGGGAATGGATTATTTCCAAAACATTAGCCTTTCATTTCAACTCGACCATGAAACATCGCTGTGCAGTACAGTTTCCATTACAAATCATCTTTAAATTTTAAAACAGAATAGTTATCAAACCTCTTACACCAAATCTCTGGCAAAGTAATACAGGAAACTATTTTTTTTTTGTGCACAAGACAAATAAATCATATATGCAAAATTAAACAATATTTTTTTTAATGTGGAAAATATCTTGATCTCTTTTGAAAGTTAACTCTCAGGAGATTACTATCAAAAAGTCACAACTAGTGAAAGTGATACCTTATTAAATTGACAGGGCCGCAGCCATAGTGAATGTTGTTTTTCTATCTGTTTTAAATAAAAGTATCTGCCTGTTGATGTGCCTGGTGAGCTTGGACATACAATGGAGCTTTAAGTGTGGGCCCATCCTGCTGAAGATGGCACTAAAACTGAAACATCCTGCAGGTTCCTATATTCTACATGCAGCAGCAGACACAGTAAGTCTGAAAAAATTTGTGTGTACATACTTGTGAAAACTGTGGTCTCGTCTGTGATGGTGTTGTAGTTGTGGTTGCCGAGGACAAGTAAACAGCAATCACACAGGAAGGCTGTTGGAAAAGACAAAAGTGACAATTCTCTGTTAAAATCTTTACAATTTCTGCATGTTTGTTGTTCACAACATGTTTTTTGGGGGGTTTGCCTGCTATTAAGTTTTACTAGTCTTTATGAATTCACTCATTATCTGATTACTATTGTTTTTTTGGACAGAGACGGAAAAGAAAGGGACCAGGTTAAGACTCCAACAGACCAAGAAGCCAACCATCAACAAGGAGCTGTGTGGTGTCAGCTTGGCCGCGGAGCTGATGAAGTGCAACACCCAGGGGACAATTTGAACATTGCAAAAGTACAAACAGTAATGATATTATAAGTGGGGAAACACCGAAATGAAAATTGTTGGCCGAAACCGAACAAAATGAAACACTTCGCTAAATACCGAATAACCCAACAGTTATTCATTTCTTTTGCCAAATTTTTCACCATTGCATAAATAAAATAGTCTCAATGTGCATTTTACTCCTTATGTCTTGATATTCAAGGAAACAAAAATAATTACAAGAGTACAAATTATAAATATTTATATAACACTGAAAAGAAATTACATTCCAGCAGACATTATACCAGCAAAGCACAGTGCAAATTAAAATTAATAAATTAGAACAACAAAAAAATAAAATACTTTTATTTAATATTTTCGGCCGAACAATTTTGCTGACTGAACATTCGGTGCATCCCTAATTAAGGCATGCATGGTTTCGCACAGCATTTAATTGTGAAAGCGCCTCACTTCACGCGAAGCTCAATAATGTAATATTTATTGAATGAGGTAACATTACAGCTGAAAATGCCCAAATATTTCAGTATAAATCAACAAAACTGCACAAATACACACAAAAACATTTTAAATCAACACATTGATGAGCTGTAAAGAGGAAAGTTGGATGTTAAAAAAAATGCTTCTCCTCATTTAAAGTTTTAAACTTACTTTCCTCTCCGTGTAATTGTATTACTGTTCACATAAAGTCAAAAACATGCTGAGTGAAAAGTATCCCATATGTGTGGAGTCCAAATCTGCACTGACAATAGATGAAAAAGTTTCCCCTGATTTCCTTGGCAGCTCTGGGAAGAACAAAATCTATAAGGGTTCACAAACAGTGGACAACAGCACAGTGTTGTATTCATTCAGGACAGCAGAGGTGACCCAAGGTTTGTGCCTGACAACTTTCATAGAAACCTAAACCCTAACCCAAAAATTTGAAATCAGACCACACAAATTGCCAGAAAATGCATGAAAAAACTATTTTTGCAAGAAGCATTTGAGTGACTCCTTCCTGCCAGCAGAAAATGAACAAGATTAGGAAAAGGGGAGGGGGGGCATTTATTTCCCAGACTGCATTCCAGTTGATTCTAAAGAAGATCTTGTTCGGTGAGAGACCGACGCACACAAAAGCAGGCCATGCCGCCACAGTGAGGGTTCTCACACGCCGCTAGGCAACGGGGCTTTTGTGCAAACTTTTAGGAACTCAGGACTCGGTTCAAAAACAAGAAATGCCAAGCCCTCGCTTTTCACATGGCCCAGGGAGGAGGCCCGGGAGAATACTTATTAACCTGCTCGCTCCAGAAAAACAACCGCCATGTCATGCAGACACGCCGCTTCGGATATCTACACAGAGGAAATGGGTAGAGATGGAAAGTACTCTCTCTTTTGTGAGTTAGAAACAACATTACAGTGACCATAACTCCAAACAAACTAGTGAACATGGCAGCAGTGAATTTGTTTTTTCATACTGTACAAAGTGTTTGAGCCACAATTGTCTGGGAGAGACTCACATAGGTCTATTAGTATTTTTCTATGAAGGTGCAATCAGACTATTCAGATGAGTCTCATAAAACTAGTCTCAAAGTCAGTCATTAATGATTTATCACAAATTTGGGAATTTAAATTATTGAAATGATCAAAAACAAAGGAAGGATCTTCTATCATCAAGTAGAATTTAAATGAACTTGGGGTTTATTCCCCTGTAGTATGAACCATACAGCCAATACTGTCAGCTATTTGAGCATGACAAACAAAGACGAATAGTAACCAAATCTTGCTAGCCTGATGAGACTATATAAGACACCCAGAGTTAAGGGTAGAAAATTTTGTGTTTATAGATTAAGACTATTTAATCAATACCAAAGGGGCATTGCAAGCTACGGCAACAGGCCGTTTTTAGAGCCACCTATGGCCGCCACCTATCAGTATACTGTTTTCTGGTCAAAACACAACGCAACGCTGGCGATCATCAGACCCCGGTCTGCTTGCATTGTGAACGTGGCCAATTGCTGATTTTCAGCGAGTCGACTCGCGTTTAAAAAACTTGGGTCTACACAGTAATTTGGCTGTGAAAGGGGTATTAGTAACACACCAACGACTTTAAGAGGCAGGCTGAGCCAATAGTAAGAGAGTGCAAGAGTAGGGATCAAACTTTCAACCTCACAAGGCACAGCGACAAGGAGAACAGTGTTTACCAGCCTCAGCTTTTCCATCCATGCACAGGGAGCATCTGTAAATTAAAGAAAGAGGAAGGTAAGGAACATGTCAGCCTGCACTTTATATGGCAGCGAATGCTTGACAGTGCTCCTCCTAAGGCTTCACAACCGCCGAAATTCCCGTAGATCATTCACAACCCTGTTAAACCTGTAATCAGTGTCATGGTAAGTGCAACTGTTTTGGAGACATTTTTGGGAAAAGTGACTGGTTTCGCAGCCTTTTGAGTTCTTTATCAGGGTGTCAGTGAGTATGCGGGTTTTCTGTCAGAATAATTCTAAAAGGTCCTCGGTGCCCCAGTTTTAAGTCTACAAGCACAGTGGCAGTAAAAGGTAACGTGAACCTTGGGAAATCACTTTTTTGGGGATTATTTTGATATTAAATGAGATGTGGGGCCATATTCTCAAAATATCCTGAGTCTAGAGGTTAGTGACAAACTAGAAGTAAGGTATGTGTCAGTTTAACTTTAGGACTCTTTAAGTTTCTGGTCTATGTGTAATAGACATGTTCTGTTACTCTTTAGCTTTTTAGTCAGATTCATGAAGCCGTTATATTGAAACTGAAAATAGTAGAATAGTAAAATTGTGGTTCCCTTTCTGTTCTCCAAAGTTGCTGTACAGGCAGTTTTCAGTATTGATGAACTTGGGATATCTCAGATGTCTGTTAGATTTATTCATTAATCCAAGAATGCTCTTCAGACCATTGCTCATCACTACAGAACTCTTCTGGGCTTTAAGGAAGTGCTTAAACGGAGGCCTCTCCTCAGTGAAAGACACATGGAAGCACCTACAGGACTCTCAGACAGTGAGAAACAAGATTCTCTGGTCTGATGAAAACATCAATGAACTGGTTGGCCTCAAATCTAAAGCTGTTTTCAGACAGGAACCCAAGAGATAGATCGCAGAATTGGGGTCTTGACATTCACAAGATTTTTTTCCGTTCACATATGACAAACTCAAAAGGAGATTGTCCCAGTCAGTCAAGGTTTTACTGCAGTATTCTCTCATGGGCTCACTCTGACATTCCCCAGACATTATACTAGGAGGCTGGCAGAAGAAGCTCCGGGGAATGTCCAGAGCAACGTCTGACATACCTCCCGAGAAGTTCAGGACAATGTCCGGACTTCTGTGCATGTCTGAAAGCAGTGTTCGGTCCGCAGTAAGCTCATCATTTGCCCAATACCCAATTGCCACACCACTCAGGGCCTCAGACTGGGCCAAAAGGTTCATCTTCCAACAGCAAAATTACCATTAGCCCGACGCCAAGACAATGCAGGAGTGGCTTAGTGACAACTCTGTGACTGTCCTTTGACTGTAACCCATTCAAACTTCTCTAGAAAGACCTGACAATGGATGTTGACCAACGGTCATCATTCGACCTGAAAGAGCTAAAATCCCCATAACCAGGTGAGCAAAGCTTGTAATGTCATACTCAAGGAAACTAGAGCCTGTAATCTTTGCCAAAAGGTGCAGGTTTAACTAAGTAATGAGTAAAGGGTGTCATTACTTTTGTCAATGTGATATTTCAGTTTTTCCGTTTTGATGAACATGCAAAGATTTCTAAAATGACAAGTCTGTGACACATTGCTAATCCTTGGAATACTATTTATTGCAACAATAAACTCCTGCATTTTCCAATTATAAACAATGGTCTGTTTATATATGAATCATGAGGACTGAGCAGCAACACAGACTCCAGTGAGATGTAGTTTTCAGCAGTGTGCCAGGTAAATCAAATTACTATGACACCCCCCTGAATTACACCTCTCAAAAATAGTGTTTAGCTGAGGCATAATGCTGAGTCAGTGACACACACTAAAGTCGGTGTCTGACTTTGTGCTGTCAACACAGTTACCGTGTACAAACCCTAGACAGCAACTGACATCTAAAGTATTTCAGGAATGCTAAACTAGTCCCCATCCGGAAGTCAGGAAAAGTTTCCGTTATGTTTTAGTGGGTGTGAGAATTTTAGATCAGACAAACGGTGTGAGTGACCCACTGAGTGACCCAAAAAAATACCTTTGTATCCACCCCTCCCGGAAACAAGGCACGCTCCTACTGTATTATTTCATCATATATTGTTCACTGATCAGGAAAAATTAGCTGTGCCCACACAGAACGGTTTATTTTCATTTTACAACTATATGTACACATTTTCCCTCAAGGTTGTCACTAAACTTGAAATGCTCTTAGATAACTGCTAAATAAGATTTGTGAGGCACCACAGCACTGCGATGCAGCCTCGTGAAATTCCATCCTTCAGTCCATCTCGGGATGGAGACATTAAAAACTAAATCTGTATTACCTTTGTGCAATGAGGCAGGGTACGAATGCACTATAATTAACTCCAGCGCTCTGAGCTACGGCACTGCTTGCTGTACATTTCCCTGTTATGTGGGTCAGCTCTTGTAAATGCACTCTCACAGCAACATAAAGAACACCTTCATGACTATACAGTCCCGTTGGTTCTCTGCCTCTGCATGATCTTTTAACACAGATACACAGTAAATTCACTGCTCCGCAGCACATATCATATTTTATTCAACAAGTCTACAATATGTGAAAGGGAAAAATCAAACAATCAACATTTTACCCCATTTACAGAGCAGTTATATCTTTGCGCCCTGGATTTCCAGTTCAAATTGTTGTCCGTTTTCAACAAAACTTCTTTTAATGAAAAGTTGTGAGTAAATAAAAGTTCAGCAGCTGTTTAGGAGGAGCTGGTAATTATCTAACTGTATGTGGAGAAATGTCAGCCTGCATGTCATTATTTCTCATTTTCTCAAACTACTCATCTGATCGACTTAAAATTTTGCAGGTGCATTTCTCAGGACCCAAGGAATATTTTTTTGTTTGAGCAGATAAAATAACTTTTTTTTTTTTCCAGTGTATGACTTGAGCGTACAAGCAGTGTTTCCCACAGAATTAGATTTAATCTGTGGCAGTAGAGCGTGCTCATGTTGTGCATGAGAGCAAGCAGTTTGCACTCATGCACAACAGAGCCTGAGTGACATGCACACAGAGAGTGCTGGTATTAAACCTTGCTCTTTCCCTTCCTGATGAGAATGGAGAGAAATTATGCAATGGAATTATCGAAAATAATTAATTTACCATATATTTATATGTACATGTATTTTATATTGTATGTGTTCTAATCGAGGGATGATAAGCTATTCTGTCTTTCCCACTTTGAAATTGACAAAAAATTCACAGAAAGCCCAGATGCCCCACGTTTCCACCGGCACTTATATGCAGCATAGATTTGTGAATCTTTGTGGACTGCAGAAAAAAGAGTCTCAAAAGTGTAAGCTGATCCGTGCACACGCATTACCAACTTGCAAATGAAAAAAAATAAGAATGCCACAAATATTTTTAGACAAGACACACAAATTGCACAAATAGTAAAAACTTTATGGATGTTTTGACTGCCCACCGACGATGCTGAGCCAGCGGTAACTCTGACTGCAAAGGGCCAACAAGAAAGCAACAGAGATATAACCAGCCAGAGATTTTCCCTTCCTCATCAGTAACATGATTATAAAATTTACAAGTGGCCAGAATGGAAGGTTGCCTCCCTCAACCCTTTCCTCTATCCCCAAATTTCACTCAAATCTCAGCCATCTGTCTTTTCCGCACCGGTCAGGGACAGAATGACAAAACCAGGTTAAAACAATCCTTTGACCCATTCACTAATCCAAAGATCTGTTTCAGTGATAGCTGGCTCGCTGCAGCAGTGAAGCAGAGAGATCTGTGCTGACTGAAGCGTTTATGATGGACAAAAGGGACCATAAATACTCCAGAGAACCGCCAGACAAATATGTACGACCGCATCGTCAGTTTAATAAAGTACTTGTGCATTTTGTGCAGAGACGAGGGAGGCTGACGAGCAGTTGGCTAATCCTCGGGTCAATGCTGGAAATAAACCTTCTGTCATCCATGTGACAGCTGAGCCAGATGTGATAGCCATCTCAATAACTAGTGCAGAGGTCAACCTAAACAAGACCAGATTAAGACTGAAAATTGCAACATGTAATACCCTTTGGTCTTTTAGTAAAACTCTACTATAAGTCACAGGACATTTTAATGATGCATAGGAAAGACCAAAGCAAAGTAACACCTAGAGTTTTATACAAACACACACACACACACACAAATTTAATAAATTTAAAGAACATATTTCCACTATATAATCATGTGGAAATGCTGGGAAACTTGCCTTGTAAAACAAAAGTTCAGACCATTGGTTTACTCCCATGGTCAGGGTGATCATGTATGCTGTTTGGAGGACAACCATATTTAGGTTTTTTTCTGGTACCGAATGAAAACATCTTATCAAAGTCGTAAAGGACGAGCGACAAACAGACAAGTTCCAGAAGTCTCCCTTGTTGTCTTTTCTTCTGGCCTCTTACTCTCTGCAGATATCTCGAGTGCTAAGACTAACAGAGGCTACAATACTGTCTAAGCAGCCGCACTGTAAAACAGAATCCCTTCCTGCTCCCTGAGATTTAGGAAGGGAAGATGACTCTTACACAATCACAAACCAGGAGCTCAGATCAGTCCATCTGTCTCTTATATGTAATGTCTAGATTCACTACAGGACAACCAGAGTCAACCAAAGATCCTGAGTCAGGACAGTCCCGCAAACTGCAGCAGGAAATACACTGTAATTATTAAGTCACAGTTTACGAGACCGATGGGACTAAAAGTGACTCATATAACCAGTCGTCATCTATGTCACTTTCTTCCTAAAAAAAAAATTCTGCACATTGTTATAACTCAGTTAAGCAAAAAGTAGATCAATACAAAAGAATCCAGCCCTGAATGGTCCACTTTACAACAAGCAACCACTGCCCAAACATAACATTGGCAGAGACGTATTATCTCCAAATGTTTACTGATAATGGATTGGGTCATTGGAATTTATTTCTTTTAATCCGGTATTGGTTGTCCATTCACCAGCACTCCCCACCCACTTCTTTAATCCCGCGCACTCTGAGAACTTCCTGAAAGCAGGTGCAGAGTCTGAACGAGGGCGAGGGGCCTGTGCACGGCTATAGACGTCATTGTTTCAAGCAATAAAGACTTTAAGTGGTATTTAGAGCTCCTGCGAGGCACCAGGCTGAATAAAGCTCCTTTTCTAACGCCACAGAGATATTTACTCGCAGTGCCTCACTAGGAGGCGGCGCAATGTGAAACAGTGTGCTAATCCCATCATTTGTCCCATTATACTGCCACCTGAGTCTGGGTTGGAAATTCTAATGTGTAAAACTGATTATGAGGATGCATTACATATCCTGGATTTAACATACAATGTAGAGACACCGTTCAACATTGATTTTTCACTCACAAAGCCTAATGGCAATTAGCTGATCTCAACAGCCGTATTTGCGCCATCTCACCATCTGACGGACAAATCTAATAATCACCTCTCTCGTACAGTGTCTTGTTTCTGGATCCTGTACAACGTGCCCCCCCCCGCCCTGTGGCCCATTAAAACGTATTATATGCCCATTATACACATGGTGTCCTCTGACCTCGTCAGCACTGTGCCGTGCTAATCATCTCCCCCGGGACTCGAGCAGATGGACACATGGATGTAAGGTTGTTGTTCTTACTCCAACTGTGTGGATGAGCGCACAACCACTGCAAGGCTGCATTACATGTCACTGAGCTCTGGTGGAAAGTGCATTTTTTTTAACAACATGGCGAGTTTTCAACATTTTGTTTTCTCTGCAAGTGTAATAAGAGTAAACATGAAACATTAAGCGGGGCTTCTTAGCCTGTGAGGAAAAGTCATATAATGTCTCGCGGAGGAGCTTTGTTAAGTCTGACAAAGAAACCCTGATGACAACATCATTGGGGTTAAAGGTCAACTGTGGAGTTATTTTTTCCACTATATTTACATTTGCTGTTCGTGGGGTTATTGTTGTTGTTTTTTTGCAGTGATGCAACAAAGTACTTGATTTGTCAAGTTTTAATTTGCCCGATTAGCCATAAACGGGCAGGCTTCTTTAATCCATAAATAGCTCTTCTAATTATTTTCCAGAATATGTACTATATACAATATACATCAACATTTCTGTTTAGTATAACAATAATATCATATAACAATACATATCATATGATTGGAGGATTTTACCCATATCTCCCACCCCTGGCCCTGTGGTTCCCAAACATTTCATCTCATCATCCACCAAAACCAAGCTCTAGAATTTGTTACAGGTTTTGTTTCTGCAGACTGTCCACTTTTGTCAAGATACACAAGCCAAGTACAAGCACAACTGCTCATTCATGCAAATATCCAATCGGACAATCCTGTGGCGC
The DNA here is from genome assembly GCF_022379125.1 of Scophthalmus maximus. Classification (NCBI taxonomy): domain Eukaryota; kingdom Metazoa; phylum Chordata; class Actinopteri; order Pleuronectiformes; family Scophthalmidae; genus Scophthalmus; species Scophthalmus maximus. The sequence goes on from NC_061532.1 coordinate 3,616,368, forward strand.
AGTGCAATGCAGTGCCGATTCAGGTGAGGAGCTTCAGTTATTGCTCACATCAAACATCAGAATGGGCGAAGAAAAAATGTGATCTCAGTGACTTTGAATGTGGTGTCCGAACCTGCTGATCTCTCTGTCTTAGAATGCAGCAAAAAATACAAGAACAAAAACATCCAGTGAGCAGTGGTTATGTGGACAGAAACATCTTGTTGATGAGAGAGGTTAGGAAGAAAGAAAGGTGACAGTTAACATTCTTTTCAAAGCATCTCAGAATGAACAACTAGTCCAACCTTGGGGACGATGGTTCTACAACAGCAGAGACCACGACAGGTTCCACTCCTGTCAGCAAAGAACAGAAACCTGAGGCCGCAGTGACACAGACTCAGCAACTCTGGACACTTGAAGACTGAAAAATGAAGCCTGGTCTGAGGAATCGGAATTTCTCCTGAGGGCAGAAGAGAATCAGAATTTGACCTCAACAGCATGAACCCGGAGATGTTCTTGCTGTCGTCTCAATGTAAACCCATTCTCTGATATTTTCCGAAACTTTCACTGGGGGAAAAGTCCACAGCCACATTTGCAGGCGTTCTCACATACAGCCCCTCCGGAAAAGTTCAGGAAAATGTCCGCACTTTAGTGAAAGCAGCTTAAGTTCAGTGAATCCAGCGACCTCCCAAGTCACCAGATGCGAAGCCAGTAGAACCTTTGGGATGTGGTAGAACAGGAGATTGGCAGCATGAAAGTTCAGCGGACTAATCTGCAAAGATGATGTGATGCAGTCATGTCAACATGAAGCAGAATCTCAAATACATCCTGCACCACCTCGACTCCCCAGGGACGTATGCCAGGATCCTGTTTGTGGACTTCAGCTCGGCGCTCAACACCATCATCCCTGATCTCCTACATCAGCAGCTCACCCAGTTCTCAGTGCCTGCCACCACCTGTCAGTGGATCATCAGCTTCCTGATTGACAGGCAGCAGCATGTCAGACTGGGGAACATGTCATCCAAAACCCAGTCCATCAGCACTGGCGCCCCACAGGGGTGTGTCCTCTCCCCGCTGCTCGTCTCCCTCTACACTAATGACTGCACCTCAAAGAACCCGTCTGTAAAACTCCTGAAGTTTGCAGATGACGCCAACGTCATTGGTTTGGATGGTGATGAGTCTGCTTACAGACAGGAAGTGGAACAGCTGGTCCAATGGTGCAGTCAGAACCACCTGGAGTTAAACCCCAAGAAGACTGTGGAGATGACAGTGGACTTTAGGCGAAGGAAGTGAGGCTGTTTTGAGGGCAAAGCGAGGACCTACCCAGTGTTAGCATGGTGTTCCTAATAAAGTGCTTGGTGAGCGTTATGTTATAGGTGTCAGAAAACTGAAAGTGAAAGCTCAAACTTTGCATTTTCTCACTACAGGTGCACCTCTGTAGAAGGAAGTCAACCTAAAAGGAAGCGCCCCCCCCCCCCCCGTCCCCAGGGTCTGGACCATGACTTCACCCTGACGACACCAAGGCCAAACGAACAAATCCTACGCCTCTCCTGCCCTCCGGGTCTTAAGTAGCTGCACTCATGTATGGTCATTATCGCACATTACTGACGAGCCTTTCTTAATAAGCTCATATCCTGAACTGCTAAACACCCTCAACGTGAACCCTCAGCATCTTAAATATTGAGGTTAAGCCTGAGGCCCCAGTTCCTCGCTTGCGGGGAGGGCTTTCACTCTGTGCCTACTTTATTTCACATTTTCTGGGTATTATTTTTCCAGGGCGGCTGTTGCCTCATTCGCATCACATACAGCTCAGGCTATTGCACAAAAACACACATTTTTTTCAAACGGCTTAATTCGATAATACTTTGCGACATCTACTCTCACACTCCAGGGCACTTTGAATAGTGACGCATTCAGTTGGAACGTTTAATGAATAGTTTGTTGTGCCACAGCAGTGACTCCCCCAAGGTGGAATTACAGTGAATATAACAGATCTGTTAATCGATTATTCACTAAATTAATCGTCAACTTTTTTGACAATCGGTTACGAGTAGTTTTTTTATGAAAAAGAAAGGAAATATTCTATGATTTCAGCTTCTTAAATGTAAATAGTTTCTGGTTTATTTGCTCCTCCCTGACAGTAAACTAAATATGTTTGGGGGGGGGGGAATAGTTTTCACCATTTTGTGACATTTGGAGCAAACAACTAATCGATTAATCGACAGAGGAATCGATTATGAAAATAATCGCCAGCTGCAGCCCTGGATTATAATAAGAGGGAATATCTCGGATAGTGGGCAGCGCAGGACACGAGTGCGGGAGATTTCAACTTTAATATTAATTTATTTGTATTTTCTAAACGTCACGTGTTGCACAACAACGCAGTGAGTTTCTGCCCATCGCGTCGTTAGCGGAAAGTCAGTCGAAGTCTCCATTCCGCCTCGGTGAGGCGCGAGTCGGGACATTTAAAGGGACCGAGGCGCGACTCAAACAGCGGACGCTGTCACATAAAGGATGACACTGGTGACGAACGTCGCGCCGAGCTCTCCGGAGTAAACCTGCGCCAACGCGACACGAGCAGTGGAGCGGAGCTGCGTCGCTTCGTCCGTTTGGCCGCGCGGTCGGTCCGAGTCGCGGCGGCGGCGCTGTCGCCTCGCCGCCGCCGCCCCCGGAGTGCGCAGCTCCCCGAAAAAAAACAGCCGCCATGTCAACGACCACGCTTCGAGTTGAATGAAAACAAAGCGAGGCTCACCTCGGAAACAGAAGCAGCCGACTCGGACCGACGTCCGGCGGCGGGCGTGTTGAGTCGGCGGGTGAAGTCCCTCAGGCCCGCGGAGCGCCCGCTGTTCGTCGGGGAGTGAGGAAACTGCGAAGTGAGAGCGCACACACGATCTTTGCTTCGCCTGCTGCTGCCGCCCTCCTCCTCCTCCTCCTCCTCCTCCTCCTCTTCCTCCTCCTCTGGCCAATTAGCATGTCAACAGACTCCGGCGTCGCCGCTGTGAGGAAGAAGAGGACACGCAGACGCAGCTGCGGTCCAACTTTTTCTCCCTCTGATTAAATGAATCCCTGTGAAAAAAATCTTCCCCCCCCCCCGCTTCTTTTTTCTTCCTTTTTTTTTTTTTTTTTTTTACACATTTGGCTGCTGAATCATCTTCGCGGGAGTGTATATTCGACGATCGCAAGGGGATCTGCCACATAACTCTTAAGTGTTCATGGAAATGCAAAGAGAAGATGGTAAAAAGAAAAGAAAAAAACAGCCTGCGCCACAAATATTCATCCTAACAACTCACAGAAAATTTCAGTGATTTAACAGTGAGTCCCTTTGGCCACACATAATATTTGTACACAGCATGTTGTTGTTGTTTTTTACTAATTATCAAAGAATACTTCATTTGCGAAAAAAACATGGTACTTCACTTTATTCTACTAAAAGTAAATAATCAAGTATATTATTTTTTATTATTATTTTCCAACTACGTTTCTGTTTTTCTCCCACTACCTACAATTTACAATTTGAATGAGTGTACTTCAATTTGTCATTTTCAATGTCTATACTGTACACAGTCACAACCTATAGATTTAGTGTGTGGAGTTTGGGGCGCAGCTCATATCTTTAAAACGCACACATGCCTTCCATTACGAACGTGTAGCCTCCCTGACCGAGCTCAGATAACCCCCGATGATCTGGTGACATCGCCAGGTTTCAAAGCAGCGCTGAGCCGAAGGGCTGAGAAGCCATTTTATAGTGGCTCCCAAACTGGGCCCTGGGGGACACCCAGGAGCTCCTTGAAAGGTGATGGAGGGCGGGACAAGTAAATGTAGGTTTGTGAAATGCATCATAACGAGAGCCCTTAACATTTATTTAGCTGTTCCCTCAGACGGGGAAGAAGGCTCTGAATATTTACAGAGATTAAACCGTTGACTGAGTCAATACCACTCCTCTGTTCACCGGTGGTCTCTATGAATGATGTCGACTAATTGCTTAGTGGGACCACTTGATGCCTGAGGTGGGGGAGCAATGGTGTCATCTGTTGGTGTTCTACCCTTTTTTTTTTTTACTCACTGGAATTGTTATGTCAACCTTTGTCTCGCATTTTTTAAGTTATGAAGGTCGAGTTATTTTAAAAAAAAAGTCTTCTGGTGACATCTAAGCAAGTCCCTTTTCTCCCTTCTGCATCCACAGTACGGGCCCCCAAGCCACGGAGACCAGAGTTGGGCCCCACGTCCTGAGAAAGAAGGGTGTGTCTGCAGCAGCCTGCATGTTTCATTCCTCCTCTCTTTGTGCTCTCCTTCATCTGCTGTCAGCCTAAGACAATAGCTCTGCGAAGAATGGGACTAGACATTGGAGAAGTGCGGAATATCTGCATGTGAAACTTGTCGCCCCGTGATTCTGCCGCAACTCTCCTGCGAGCACCGACACACTTTCTTCTTCGGCTGCAAAGATCATTGTCTCGTCCGGTGTGAGTCAGTGGAATGAGAGCAGATTGAAATAGCGTTGCGCTCACCTTAGGGCTTGTTCTGATCCATCCACAAAGCACTAACCCATACAATATGCTCACCCATATTGATTTCAGCATGAGACGATAAAGCAAAGACGCGATCGAGGATAAGTATAGCCTACATGAAGGGGAATGGGGAAATGTAATAAAAGGTCTGCTACAGTTCAACTCTCACTTTAGTTTCCATTGTCTATGCGTTATGGTAGCTCATCTGCAGAGTCTGGAATGTGCCAAAGTGTATTTCCAATCATTGACTAATTCAATACAAATCTTTTATAAACGAGAAATATAATTTCAGTAATAGACTAATAAATTCAAAGTTATAGCACAAAGTAACACCCAGCAACACACATCAGCTGGCCTGGCAAAGTGTCTCCAAAATGTTGAGCAGTTCTTACACTTTCATGTGGCTTATGCGTCTCTAAATCAAAATTTGATTTATAAAAATGTACACAAAAATTGTGACTATGATTGGCATATATGTGACAGATAAGTCAATAGAAAAACTAAACTTACACACAAATTAAGACTCTAGAAAATATATATTTTATTACATAAATGATGTTTTAAAATCAATTAATAATGATCTAAATATTAATGTACAGATACGCATTACTGTTTTAACCACAAAACCACAGCAGGAAGAACATGCACCTCAAATCCAATTTGAGGAGTGGGAGTTCATGTTAAGGAACATGTGTGTGTGTTTGTGTGTGTGTGTGTTTGTGTGTGTGAACTGCACTCCCACAGGTGTCAGAGCAAAGACCGCTGAAACCTGATCGGTGACATCTTTTGCCCTGGTGCTCGCACACGAAGCCCCGAGTCGTCGGCTGATGTGAACGGGTTGGGTTCAGTCACAGTAACCTTGATGAGGTAAACGCACCCGCTTCGCCGCACTCTGACCTTCGATGGGTCAGCAGACAATGTTGTTTGCATTTTGTCTCACCTCACACTGCGGGGCAGTCATCCGATTCTACATTACTCCACGGCTTTTTGTGGTTTGGGCTCTCGAGGTTTGCCGGGGGGAAACTCTTTTTTTTGCTCCAGTGCGGGTCACAAACGTCAGCCTCTTTGGAATGTGACACTCGATGTGGACAGTGTACTGCGAGTCAACAAAACACCCGCTGAAGCTTGATACTTGAGGAGGACTGGCCGCCACATGTCATGTCACCGTTGTGTACGCTCACCAAGCACTTTACTAGGAACACCGTGCTAACACTGGGGAGTTCCTCCCTTTGCTCTCGAACAGCCTCAGTGCCTTGTGGCATGGCTTTCACAACATGTCGGGAGCTTTCCTTTGAGCTTCTGCTCCACGCCGACAGTGACTGCATCACGTCATCGCTGCAGATTTATTAGCTGCACATTCATGTTCCACCCCATCCCAAAAGGTTCTTCTACTGGATTCACATCTGGTGACTGTTGAGGTCACTGAACTACAGATTTATCAGACCACAGGCTACGTGTCCCAGTCTCCAACTGTCCGGAGTTGGTGGGTCTGTGTCCACCGCAGCCTCATATTTCTGTTCTTGGCTGACAGGAGCGGCCGTTGTAGCTGATTTGCCTCTAGGTTTGACATGTTCGTTCTCAGATCCTTTCCTCCCCCCTCCTCAGTTTTAAAGAGTGGTTGTCTGAGTCACCCGAGCTTTTCACCTTATCTCCAGCACAGTCTGACCGTTCTCCTCTGACCTCGCTCATCCAGAAGGTGTTTTTCCGCTCACAGAACAGCTGCTCACTGGGTGTCTTTTCTTTTCGGCTCCCTCCTGGGTAAAAACTGTGAAAAGTGTTGTGTGGGGAAGCTCTCGACCTGTATCTGCTCGGTTTCGTATTTCTATTATTAATTGAACTGCAGCCCCATAATTGGTTAACTGCAAAAAAGAAGTTTGAGACATTGAGACACTGAGAAAAAGCTTACTATACCGTATAAGTAAAGGCAGCTGACCAAGACTTCACTTTGATGAGTGACTCAGAGAAATGACTCAGAAAGAACCTCCGCTATTTTTGGAAATACTTAGTTCAGTCTCTCAACCCATGTGTTCAGCCAATTTTTTTTTAAATTTATGTTAAATTACTTGGAAAACACTAATTACAAACAAGAACATTTTTCAATTCCAGGCCTGTAGGAAACTGTAGGAGTAAAAACTACAGAGTAGGGGGACTATTGTTTTGGGGGTTTTCACACTTTGAGCAGCAGCTTCATTGCAAACATCTTTTCACGATCCATTGATGATATAAAAAGTATTGATTTGTGCGGCTTTAACGAGAAAGATAGAAAAAGCCAGAGAAAATAACAAAACAACCCAATGTATCTGTAATAAGTCCCTGGTGTATTTCCATCACAGCTATCCAATAGAGGCATAATAAATTAAATGAATATTTAAAATGAAAGTGTAAGACTGAAGATTAAATTAGAATTCATTGTGGAACAATTTATGAAAACAGCTGAAAAAGAAGATCTCCACTCCTTCTGCTGCCTGGTGGCTTGCAGGGCCTTAATTGGTCACTTAGTTTCCCTCTGCCTGGGGCCTGCTAATGCCTGCATGATGGGGCCCCATAAATCTGAGCTGAGTGGAATGCTCGCGTGTTGAGTTCAGGGGAAATCCGGTCAGCACAGTTCTCATTAACGAGTCTGTTCGGTTGTTTGCTCCTACGTATGTTGATAAGTGGTTCAGTTTTTTCTTGGCGGTTATCGGGTGTGCGGGGAAACAAGACATACTGAAACTAAATAACCAAGTTGTTTCGAAGATTGTCATGAGAGAAAAGTGAGAGAAAAAAAAATCACTCAGAATTAGAAATGACCCGAGGTTGCGCCGCGATAACGTCAGCCCTCAAGAATCTGGTTATCATGTAGTGCCATCGTGTGGTGAGATGAGCACACAGAGCCATCCAAATAACCTCCGTTGCAGTGGCCACTATGCCCCCCCCCCCCCCCCCAACAATTAAATACTCACAGGTTAATGTTGCCGCTGTGAATAACCTTTGCCCTGTCACTATGCTCGCGGCCGTGAGATGTGAAGGGAGGGAAATAAGAATCACTTCCATTTGGATCCGAACCAGCATTTTTCCTATTTTTCCGAAAAAACAACTTTAAAAATAAGACTCTGACATTCTGAATAATTTTTGAAGAACATAGAAAGGTCTCGCCAATGACATATACACTGATGTTTGTGTGTTTTTTATTGCATCTCTCAGCTGCATCTTTCCTCACCAGCGTTTCTCTGCACACTGCAGCTGTAGATGATTGGATGCTTGATGCAGAGTGACAGTTGTTGGGCTTGTTTTTTCTAACCATCATGTTTTCTGTGTCACATAACAGCAGACGTCCCGAAATGTTGCAGGGACGTGTCTCTGCAGTCAGCCACGACATTCCAAGACTTCCTCTTTCTTTTCTCACTGACAGATTTCCTTTCGGTGCACTTTTTAAATAATTAGGTGGAATGTCAAAGGGATGCTGCTTAGGGTGAAATAAATGTATGAGGAGTTGGCCTGTTTCATCTGGTCATTTGAATTAATAATGTGTACGATGAAAAATTTTGATTCAGATATTGATAATTTTGTTTCTGTTTCACAGATGGCTGTGCAAAAAAGCAGAAAGCTCCAGGAAATGCAAACTATAGCCAACCTTGGGTTGAGACTGTTATGTCAGATGACTAAAATTCAGATAATCTAAATTGTACAATATTAGACAAATTATGTTCCTATGCCAGGGCGAGTTATCTGCCAGTTGCACAAGGGGATTTTAACAAGGCACAGCAAAGTGTCTCAGCAAAACCAGCAGATGTCAGCAGAATGCTACAGTCTTTGAGGCACTGGTGGAAATTTGATAGAGTTGATTTTTTTTTAAACTGAAGGGTAGAACAACAATCTTTATTGCATTTAATATTTAACGTACGGGCTGCACGGTGGTGTAACGGTTAACGCTGTCGCCTCACAGCAAGAAGGTTCTTTGTTCGCATCCTGGTTTGGGTTCAAACCAACCAGGGCCTTTCTGTGTGGAGTTTGCATGTTCCCCCCTTGTAAGTGTGGGTTCCCCCCGCGACCCTTAATGGATACAGCAGTATAGTTAATGGATGGATGGAGGTTTTATGTAGCCGCCACAGTCCTTTCCCATCACTAAATGTAAGAATGAAACCCACACTCAACTGCTCAGCTCCTTAAAGCTTCAACAACCACTGTGACATCATGATTATCATTACAGCCATGATGATAGAGGTCCCCTGAACGTAATTTTAATCCACACTAAGGAGGGTTCCCTGACCTTAACTAAGGACGTTTTGTGCCAATACATAACCAAAGTTTAATCGTGGCAGTGTAATATCAGACAAACCGTTTCTGAAACAGCAACGTTGTCCTATGTGTGTTTTCCAGTGTTTAGGATTTAGTGTGTCAGGAAAATGGAATGTAATACTCATAATGAATCATGAATTATTATTTCTACATCAGGACGTGAACAAACATCAAACACTGACATCAGCTGTTTGTGAGTGCCGCCGGACCATAACTGCTCACAGCTTCCAATAGCGTTCGAAGAGGAAGAGATCAAAGGTCATGGATGACTGGGGGAAGAGCCAGGGGGTCATTCACATCTGACACCAGAGACCTTTGAGATCCAAGTTCCATGCTTGAGTCACCATATCTGTATAATACAATATAATACAAGAAAATCGGAATATTTTGTACGTTTTTCCTTTCTTTTTTTTCGGTGAAGAATTGATTTTCCTCAAACTTGAATGAAAGTCTCTGCTGCTGACTTACACTTGCAAATGACCGCTCCTTAGCGAAGTAGCAGGAAGTGACATGCCTAATGAGCAAATTGCCAAAACCAACCTCTTTTACGAGCCAGATGAGGACCAATTAAGGAAGTCCATCAATGACAGAACTGCTGAGCAGGCCCAAGACTTTAAAGCTTTGATGAGGAGGATGCTGGGATGGGTTTGTCAGGACAAGTTTCCTTTGGAAGTGAGGACAATCATTAACATAATCAAGGTTCCGAGGCAACTGGAGGAATTGTCTCACTAGACGCCAGCAGCAGTGGGCCCTGAAATATGCTCACTGTCTTCAAAGCTGCGTGTCCTCAGTCCTGGCAGTTTGTATCTCTCACACACAAACCCCAGCTGAGAACAGAGACTCGGATTTGGCCCATAATTGAAATTACATTCTATTAAGTAGCACCAGGCTACTTCCTAGTGTAGCCAACAGCTTTTTTCATATATCTATGGGAGGGTCCCTTAAAAGTATGCAAACCAAAAGTTGTTGCTGATGTTCCTCTCCTGATGCGAAGATTGATTTGAATCCTGTGTGTGTGTGTGTGTGTGGGTTAATGCACAGAGCTAGAGTCAGCTGTTCCTTAGCTTAGCACAAGACTGGAAGCAGGGGGCAAAGCGAACACGATGTAAGCCTCGAAGCCGTCTCTCGTCGTCAGCATTCACTGACATAACTCAACGTTCCTGTGAATACTGAATTCCGGCGACGATGATGGGCCTATATTAGGGTATTAAATAAGGGCTGTTACCTCTGTAATCCAGATAATGTCTACTGAGCAATGGTTTTAAATAACCTCTCACATCTGGGTCATGCTCAGTTCAAATCAGATCCCTCTCCTTCCTGTTCAAATCCAACCAAACTACCCAGAGGTGCTGGCTTTGCACACACAAACCCACACGCGCACACACACAGGGATTTGTGAAACTCTTTATATCATGTTTCCCCTTTTATTGCCTTTCAAAGACATGCGTGTAAAAGTTATTTATTTATCCCAGACACATAGGTGTCAGAGCACTACAGCACAGACTCCTGTTTAGGACAAAGTCTTCAGGAAGCTGCCAATGGGTCTAAACCATAGCAAGACACATTAGAGCATGAGTCAGTGTGTTAACTTAAAGCAGCAGATGCATTATGAACGACACAGATGAGAGTGTGGGATCCGTTGCCTCACTGCAGCACTATGTTTCTAAGAAGTGACGGCATAGGTATCTGACGTGATTTGTTTATTTGGGGATTAGATGTCCTCGGAGTTCTCTCTAAAACATCTGGATTAAAAATGGATGTGCGTCACACATGAAGATTGGAAGTTTTCACTGTTGTCAGTAAAGTAAGGTCTTAGCCCCTGCTGTCATTCGAAGGCAGAGTGGAGGAGCTTTATGACATTGTGCCATTCCTCAGATTCTGTAGTCTGGTGTTCAGATGTGTGAAATCTTCAAGGCAAGGAATAGGGACTCATTTGAATGCGTGAAAGAAATACTTTATTTTATGAAATTTGCTCTGAAAGCATTACATTCTGAACATTTTCCGAAAACGAAGGTAGAAGTGATGTCGGTTTGGAAGCTGATGGATCCGCAAGCGTGCTCGTCTTTCTTGTTTTGAGTTTTTGCGCTGAGAGATAATCTGTTTTGGGAGTTCCAAATGATATGCACCTTTAAGAAAAATGAAATGCTTTGAAGCTAAAGGACAACGGCAGCCGCTGAATACGTCAACATGTAGATTGAGACCTTTGCATTGAAAAAGCAGTTTTCACTTATAGGGGGCAAATGCAAGCTTTTGCAGAGAGTGACAGGAAAAGATCGACACTAAGTCGCTAAATCCAAAGTCTAGGACTGTGTGCACTGTTGGCGCCCTCCCCTGGTTCGAGAAATATTTGACCAATCAAATGACAGAAGGTCAAATGAGGATGGGGACCCGCCTAGCTAGCCAGCTATGTAGTGTGCTGCACAACATAAAAACTAGCAATAAGTGCCAAATAAATGTATGCTGCTGTACAGGTTGTCGAAAGTCCATAAACAGAAACAACAATTATCAAATTGATTTCTTTGATCAATGTAACAATGTTCATTATAGCGAGAAAAAAAAAACGCCAACTGCCGCATGGTGCTGTTTCCTGTCTTTGTGCTAGGCTAAGCTAATCAGATCTTTCAAAAAAAAATGCACAGGAATTAAATTAATTTAAAGGTAGATTTATACTTGGTGGTATAAGAGGTTAATGGGAGTCCTTCTGTAGTCACATTTTGGAGCACACGCTAGCCTATGGCCTGACATTAGAGCCTACACACATGTTCACAATAGGCTACGGAAGATAAAAGGTAGGAAGATAATTTCTCAACATGTAAAAACTATTCATTGAAAAGTGGATATTTTCGAAATGGTTTTTTTTTTTAGAATAACCATTTGCTCATAGTAAACCAGAATTGTTGAATGAAAATGTTGCACACATTACTGCGGCAAGCCTAAAGCCTATTTACCCCCCGTCAAAAAAAAAAATGCTAAACTGAGTTGAATACTCTCAGAACACCTCAACAAAATCTATGCAGTCACTCGTGGTACTCAAACAAACAAATGAAGGGGGAAAAAAATTCAGCGATTAGAACCATGTTGATGTATAAAAAAATGTGCACTTAAGGCGGTTTAAGTTGGTTACATCACTGGTAGAGTCCTTTCGAGGAAATATGCAATTCAAAAGATATGGTATTGCACGTCTTGCAGCATGCATCAAGCAGTTCTCCACAACCCCTGTTTCGTGCATCTTTGCCAACTTAAGGTATAATGGCACATGGATCTATTGATGCACTAAAAATTAATAAATAAATAAATATTAAATAAAAGTAAGTCAGTAAATAGAGAAGCCCACAAATGCATAAATAAATAAGCACTTAACTCATCAAAAGTGACATATGGTCGCATAATAGTAGCATCCTCTATGGTCCTGGCTTTATCGGCTGCTGTAGTCTGGAGAATGTCAAGGGTAGTCAGTGAGTGATACAGGGAAGCAGCATTGACTGTTAGCTGAACTGAAATGCTGTCACCATAGTCGGAGCGCTGGTGAGGGAAGAACGCCTGGTGTTTGGCTCACTTACTGCCTCATTAGATGTTCAGTTATGTGACTCAGTCAGTTCCAAAGGTTACAGAGACAATAGCCGCCAAATTATATGCTCTCACTATTTTGACAGTTAGACTGGGCAAAATAGAGAACTGCAGAGCCGAGGGTATTGTTTAGGGAAGTCTAAGCAGGGGCTGGCTGCACAAGGACAGAATTTCATGTTGGCCCAGATCTAATATTCCAGCTTCAGATAGACATTAAGGTCCTTCAGTTTGGCCAAGCTGTCTTGACAATCTGCTCTGCCAATCAACATTTTCTTTAGCAACCATGGGTATGACTATGCGCAATGTAAAAGCTGTCACTATAGTGACAGGCCCGCAGAGAATAAGTGCCTCTTCAGTTTCCCAGCACACTACAGAGCTTTAGCCTCTTTTAGCTGATCGATTAGGTCATCTGGCTATCTCTACTAAACCATGTTCTTAGCAAAAACCTTTGATAAAGCAGCTGTACGCCATCAAAGAGCCAACTATTTTTCTTAGGAGTTGGTGGAGACCCAAACGGAGAAAAGATTTGAGTGAAAACTCATATGATGGGTTGTACTGCCAGCAACTTAATTCATGATCAATGACGATAACATTGTTACCATAGTCCTAGGTTATGGTGGCTTCCTTTTCAATCTTAAAATTAAGATTATTATTTTTGTAAATGTACAGTGGCTTTAGACTAGTCTGTGAGTGAAACTTGTGAAACTAGCCCGACCAGGTTGTTGAAATAAGTTTGGGGTACCTATGAGCTTGAGGTACAATTGGGTAAAGGAGGAGAAACTATGTTAGTGGTCCAGTTCAGAGGCAACGTGAGCCAGAGTTGGTGAAAAGTCATACCCAGAAGCCTGTGATTTCTTTCAGCCATCTTGCCAAACTTGTTCCTCCACCTGAACATGCAGTATGGGAAAAACTCTCTTTTCCAATGTCAATAAAATAGTTTTGCAGTTTTTTTCTTTCACTGCCTGGTTAGGCTCAAACCCACACATTCAGCAGTACGCACACCAGTAGATTAGGTTAAACAGGATGTAGGAACCAGGGAAAATCATGCGAGAGTAGGTGTCAATGGCGTGGGTGTTCTGGATTATCCTGAAACCACGGATGCCCTTTTTCTTGGTCCCTGTGGACTCGTTGTCCAGGGAGAGATGGACAACCATTCGTTCCTGTTTTTCCGATGCATCCTCAGCCATCATAGACCCTCTGGTGTACCCTGCCAAGCTGTTGGTGTCTGCTTCGCTGTATGTACCATCCAGCATCATGGTCCTGGCATGGGACATGCCACAGGTGCAGGGGAGGTTCTGGGACTGGGCAAAAGAGAAAGGAATCAAGATTGAATAAAAAGCTAAAGGCAACATTTGGAAGTGTATGCAAGTTCTTAAAAAGGTCTCTGCACCTGTTCCCTGGCTTTTTCTCTGAGCTTCCGGTCTTTACCGTCCCTCACTGTCGTCAGGTAGTTGACGGCAGCATATTCTAGCACAGACAGGAAGACGAAGACAAAGCTGACCCAGAGGTAAATGTCCACAGCTTTGATGTAGGAGACCCTGGGCATGGAGGCATTGACTCCAGTGATGATGGTGGACATGGTGAGCACCGTGGTTATACCTGAAGCACAGAAAAGATACAGTACAACCTCATGTTAGCATGTCCCAAGGGTTTGGGGGGAGATATAAGGATTTGTCATTAAGTGTGTTTCCAGAACAAGGACAAAAGATTTTTCACAGTCGGGGTTTTATCCTGGCTCTATGATTTCAAGCATTTCCCAGAAGAACAACATCTCTTGAGAAAGATGTGTGAACATTTCCATGATACACCAAATACACCTTAAGAGACTTAAGTGACTGGCCCAAAAAGTTACAAAATTTGTTAATGTTGAGGTCACTATAGGGGTCGTAAAAATCATCAAATCCTGCATCATTTTAAGTTCTGTTTGTGTGCAAATCAAAGTAGCAAGAGTCAAAGGGCCAGGTTTCACACCTTGGCACAAATTTGGCACGCCAAGGGGCAACACAAGTATCTTTGCTTGTTTCAGAACAATGCAGTTAAAATGTTCCTGTCCTGCGCCCACGTTGTTAAAATAGCAAATGCATTTGCTTCTTTCTAAGCACCAATGGGAATGTTGGTCTCAAAATTAGGTGTGGTCAGGCGCATTGCCGGCACACTGCTATCTTGACGCCGCAGAACCTAACCTACAGAAACCTGGTCTGAGGTCAACGGCTTATTGTTTTACTGTTATTTTAAGGGCGTATTATCCATCCATTCATCCATATATTACTTATATTGTGGACCCTCAGAGGTTTGCTGGAGCTGGAGTCAATCCCGGCCGACAGTGGGCCGACCATCATAGGTGGCGAGTACACTCGGCTCGTAACACATACAGATGGTCCGCTCACGTGCCTTCACTTTGTGCACAAGCAGATGTGTTTTCCCTGCAGTAGAGCATTCTCTCTAAGTACCTGGCAAATCTGTCCTTATAAAAGCAATCTCCCGATGTGCGAGCTTAACTGCCTTTTAAAGCGAATGAAAGATGGCACTCTGGTTGGTTTATTTCATGTTGCACCCGGAACACGCTCCTGATTAATTAAGGAATCAAGCGTACAACCCTTTTAAACTATGCTCCTGGCGCAGCAACCACTAGCAAAAGGATTTGGACGCCCTAAATGTGCTTGCTCCTTTAGACCATGAGTTCAAATCATTAAAACGGAGCCCAGGGTCTAAGATAATTTTTACTAGCTTTAGTGTGTCGAAGTGTTGGTTCACATTTTTTTTCCTAATGGACAGAGCAGGGCTATCTGTTTCACACTGTTTCCAGTCTTATTACTATATATAGGCTAAGCTGACCATATTCTGACTCCAGTGCTTCACCTAACCCAAATTATATTCATCTTCTCATCTAATCCTCAGGAATAAAGCAAAAAGGGACATTTTCCCAAAAATGTCGAACTGCCCTTTAACAGTACGATCGCCTCTATGATACTCCTGCGCTAACTGAGTCATGCTCTCAGATACATTGTAATGTGCTTTTGACAACCATTGAATTTGAACATGCAGGACTGTGTTTGTGTTGCGCTCCCGCTTACCTAATGAGACTCGGGCGGGGACGGCCCTGCGGTCGATCCAGAAGGACACCCAGGACAGCATGACCATCAGAGTGGCAGGGAAGTAAGTCTGCAGCAGGAAAAAGAAGATGTGCCGCCGCAGAGTGAAGTTGATGTACAGACGGTTGTACCAACCTGGAGACAAGGGAGAGGTAAAATACAATGAGAGTTTGCAAAAAAAAACTTTAAGTGTCAGTGATAAATCAGAGGAATGATGTACGTGGTGAACAGTGAATCTCTAGGTACCTTTCAATGTGGGAGACACACACACACACACACACACACACACATACACACACACAAATGTAGACTCCTATGTTGTCCTGTCAGTGTTCTGTCTTTTTTATATCCCAAAAAATAAAACATAAAATTCATCTGCACAGGGATGATACAAATCTTGAGGGCATACAAAACAAAAGCAACCACAAACAACCGAATAGAAAAGAGGCCAATTCTCGGGATACGAATATCTATGACAGAAAAGCCCTACGAGGTAGAAAGTGGTAGAATATCAATGTGAAGGAAATATATGCCCTATATTAAAATAGTTTTTCCACAGGAGTGTTCCAGTTCCTAAGGTTCATTCAAGTAGAGTTTTCCTTTTCTCTATAGAATGTTAATCTCATTGGTTGAAGAATGCCTCATTGCGCACAGACACATTTTTTAATTATTTTCAAAGTGAACAACTGTTGCCTACATTAAGTAGCACTATTCTATATCTTTGGTAACTGTGATCAGCGAGGTCTGTTGAGTAACCAGATCATTTTTTTCTTTGGAAAGACACGTCGCTACTGGTTTCAAACGGAATCATTTAGTTAAAAAGTAATTTTACTTGTGATCGCTGCAATTTCTTAATTAGAAAAGGAGAAGAACAAAAAAACCCGTAATAATCTGTTCCAGGTTCAAAATTCTCAGTGTTTAAGTGCCACTGGTTCTATTCAGTAGTTCCATTCCAGTCGCAGCAGACGCTTAGAGTTACCATTGTATGAAAAGCACTACAGTGTTGCAAATAACATCATCTGTTCTTTTCAAGGGCCCACAATTGCAGCAGCCAGAAACTGAACTGGGTAAATATTATTTTGGTTTTTTTTTAACACCATTGCTTTTGCTACTGTGACATGTCAAGGAGACTTTAAGGGAAAAGGGACTGTTGTTGTTGTTGTTGTCTTCACTGACGCAACATGGAGAAAACCTGCAGAATTCAGGGTGACTTTTGATTCAATTCCACAGCAACCAGCAACTTGCCGAGGTTCCAGTCTATGAAGTCTATGATGTAGTTTCAGCTATATGGCTCCCTGGGTTGCGTTCGAAACCCTTTTGAAAAAATAACTTGTTAATTCAAGTTGCACGGCAAAAACTATAATCAGGCCTGTGCACAGTAATTCAAATGGGGCTGAACAACTACGGCCCTTAAGGAAAGTTTGCAATGCAATATGAATCTGAAATCTAGCATTAATATTGAATCATTTGCTACAATTATTTTTTACAACTCTGAGAAAAAAAAACTATTATGTTGAGTTCAAATGTCATATATAACTATTAAGGATTTTTTTCCCTTTCTTTTTCTTCTGCGATTCTATGAATAACATCTGATTCACGATTTGATTCTATCTCGACACAATTCAAAGTTTAATGAGAACACTGTGTGACTGCAGAATACTAATTCTTCTTTTTCCTTTTTTTCTGGCATTGGCTTGATAAAAGCAACCATATAAATATAGTAGTAAAGTGCAAATAACAGTTTTCAAAGATACATGTTCTAATATTTGAGAGAAAAAAATCTATTAGACTTAAATAAAATTATAAATATAAAAACTAAAACATGATGTAACTAAAGCAAAATTACAAAAAACAAATAGTCTTGAATCTACTTTCAAAACCAACAAGCAGCTCACTTCTTCAAAACAAGCAAGTGGGCTTTTAGTGCAGGGCCGACCGAGTGATTGTACTCAGCGCTTCAGCTCGGTGTTTTTTAAAACTAGAAAAATCAATGAAGCTTTCGGGTGTAGCCTTCAGTGGGCATCTCAACCCCCCGAGCCGACTCTCGGTGAAAAGGTTGACGGCACATTGCGAGATCTGCTTCATGCGGCCGTAACCTCCACGAGGAGTGGGTGTGCCAAAGCCCGTTCGGTATTGTGCAGGGTATCGGACAAACTTTTGAGACTACTGAGAAGTCGCCAGAGGCCACGTCCTTGTCAAAGCCAGCTAATTGTCTTGGCCGGTGATACGCCGGCACTGGACACTGAGAGGCGGGCAGAGGTGAACATCACCCACCGAGCTGTGGGCTTTTAATTTGACAGACCTTCGTTTTCCTAATCGAGCACTGGATAGTGAACTAACTCAGCTGGTAACCAGCGTTCCTCGGGTGGTTACTCACATTCAGACTTTGGGCAAACCAATCGATATTTGCTGGTCACTAGCAGCACTAGGACGTGACAATGTGGGGCTTGTGATTTTCCAAGTAAAAGCTCTGCTGCATTTGGTCTGGTCTCACTGAACACTAATAGATTAAAAGATTTTGACTTGATCAAATGAATTGTTTCTCTCACATATAAACAACACGCTGACATCGGAGAGGTTCCAGGTATGGTATCAAACAGATGGGACATTTAGTATGAAACAATCTGAATTCATCACAGTACAGTATGAATAACCTCGGCAAGAGGGTATCTCACCTCAGAGCTACAAGAATAATAAATAAAGAGGGTTATCGTGAATCTACTAATAAGTTATTCATAGGGTCCTGCACCTTGAAGTTTCTAGATAGTGTGTATCTAAAAACATTGGAAATACTTTTTTCGAGTTAGAAATAAAAGCCTTCCTGTTTGCATTCAACCTTTTTTTAAATTAAGAGAAGGGAATTATAATTTAAGTGTATCTATGAAACATGTTAAATGAGAACCACTGTAAAATACACATGTGTTTCAGTGCTGGGAGTTAAATTACGGAATGAACTCAGAGATGATTTGAAACTGTGTAGCTCTTAAAAGCCTTAAAATGTATATGACATTTTTTTTCATCCTTTTTCGGTTGTTGATTGTGTGAGTTTTATTGTGTGAAATGGACTGATGTAAACGTGTATAAAAATGGTTTGTTTTGTTTTGTTTTTCAGTTGCATATTCACACAAATTGTCATGCTTTGTTCATGTTAACGTAAACCGAAATAAACCGACTAACTAAGAGTGATAAGGAAGAGATTTACATGACTGTACCCGGCTAGGTAGTTCGATGAAGTGTGTGCTCAACACGCTTCCGGTCACAGCACAGGCCACATTTTGTGCGTTGTCTTGACACCAGGGCAAAGTTAAGTACGTATGCCCTGGCCAACTCCTAATCCACGACGGACATTTCCTCTCCTACTGTATCAAGCTGAAAAACTTTTAATTTGCGACATGTTTATTATATTCACGTGTTTTTCCTTGCCTTTTCAACACTTTGTATAGAATCGCAGTTCATTTTTCCATCACTAGTAATTGTAGAGAACATAAATATGATTGCACGATGCAAAGACACTCTTATGAAATATAAGAACGGACTGCTCTTGTTAGTGAAAGATTACAGAGGCGATATTAAAAGATTTTAACACGTTAAGAATTTAAAAAGTAAATGTTGGCACAAGACTCCTGGACAGAACAGGGAACCTCAAGATGAGGTGCACATGCAGTGGTTATGTTAAGGTCGTTTTCATTTCAGCTTTATATTAAGCCATAATAAAATCCCTCCATGCCACATGGTGAACCTGGGGACTTTGGCGTTTGGGATTTTGCCCCACGGATAATTTATCCCTAGAGTAAATATTTATGTAAAACTCCACTCGGCATTGGGCTTTGATAGTCTTACCTGTGCTGCTGTAGAAAGCCAGGCGAGAGGTAGTGTGAAACTTCTGGATGAGGAACTGCGACAGAGAAATCCTGTCGTCAGTGCTCAGAGACTCATCGCCGCTCTTCCAGTACAGCATCAGGTCCTCGTCCGTGTAGGCATCTGGTGGACAGAAAGCATAGAGCATAAGGGATGAAGCAAAAAAGAGTTTAACCAATTCCAGTATCGTCATCATAATCAGCCGCCGCAGCAGTAGTTGGATCTCTGTTAAGATTGCGAGAGACATGAGAGAATAGAAAAGATGATTAAACAAAACTCAGCATTTGACTGAGGGCTGATTCTTAAATGAAAGCTGAAATTAGGGACAGTTGCTATGGTAATTGAATGAAACTATCGAGTGGTGTTGGTGCTACGCCAAACGGGATTTACAGGTAAACATGGACAGAATTAAACTGACACAGGAGCACTAAAATATTCCGAAACCGTATTTCCAAATCAGACATACTGGAAAGCTTCTATTGTAAGGCTGTTTGAATTAAAGGCCTGCTCCTCTGTACGGTCACGTAAATAAAGCGACTATTTTAGAATATTTGGTAACCAGGGGTATCGTTTGTGACAGTAATATCCATTTATGTGGACACATAAATGGAATAGTATCCAGTGTAATGTCTGTGTGCAGTGTCAGCGCGGTGCAGGTTGAGGCAAGGGCTTTGGGCCTTTAATAATTGGGGGCAAAATATGATCGTCGTCATTTGTGAATACGTACAGCTCTCCAACTCCAGCGTGCATGTCTGCGAGTCCAGAGGGAAGCGGCTGAAATCCATGTTGCACGCAGCGGTGACTGTAACCCTGGGGAATTAAAGCGGAATGTAAATCTCCCCGGCTCCACACATGCCACGTCTCGTTCGGTTTGTGTGAGGGCAAATCCCTGCGAGGGCAGATGTCCGCGGGGCACCTCCTACTGTCCTCACCGCAGGCTGTACAGGACGTGACCGTCGGGGAAGACCCGCAGCATGATGTTGTCGGTGGTGGTGTCGTGGATGAACGACCTCTTGGAGTGGACGAAAAACACGTCAGGCACCCAGATCTTCTTCACCAGCCGCCCGTCGAAGGTCATGCTCTTGTTGGTGGAGCTGGGGAAGGCCAGCCTCTCGTCCTTCCAGTAGTGCCTCAGATACAGGGTCATGGTGAAGTCCTGGGGGAGTAGGGAGGGAGGGTCGGGTGTCAGAAACAGTCTCTGGATTACGCCTCACTACAAGGATTCTCCTCGACGAATCTGGTTCATTACATTCCGCCGGGATTACACGGCTGCGGCCTGCGGCTGCTGGATTATATGGATTGTTTATGACTCAACATTCGCGGTGGACAGAAGTGCTGAACATATGTCAGCTCGGCACAGTCCACCGCTTCCATTGGTCTTAGATTACTCTTGTCTTCACGCCTCTCTCCCTCCCTGTTGCTACGCAGGCCGCATGTCTGCACTGCGCCCTGCCGCGGGAGATCATCCCCTATCCCATTCTCCTCGTGGCATTACATAACAGCAGATCAGTCTATAATAATGGCTGCAGCAACACATTGTACTCTTGGCACTCCCCATCAAAGTACCTTTGATGTTGCGTAAGATGAGTTCAGGGGCATGTCGGAATCCCTCCAGCTGAGTAATAACTGTAATGTATTAGAAATGTATTAATTGAAGTACTTGGTATAGTAGTATGAGCAGAAGGTAATGGTGGCTAATGGTATAAAAATCTTTGCTGTGCAGCTGGATTGACTAAGCCTAAATCATTTATTATTTCTATTATTATTCCTTACTTGCCACAAGATGAAGAAGTACTCTATAGCAACAACAAAAAAAAAAGCTTAAACTTTATGCTCCAGCCTCACTTGTCTGGTGAGAGCATGATGTTGGCTAAACTTAACCAAAGACAAATATGCCATGCAACTGACATTACTGGGTCACGGCTTGATAACTCTTCTCTCCTTGTGCTAATTGGGGCATTAACCATTATTATACCATAATTGTTCAAGAAAAAGCCTCTTAATATTGTGTAGTTCAGTCATCTTGAAATTCATAATACTTATTAATTGGTCCAGTGGTTTGCCTCCTAGTTAAAACAGTAAATGGGTCTTTCTCTGTCAAGATAGGGAGCTTCTCCTCCTCTGCTGCCCCAATCACTTGTGGAATACCTCAAGGTTCCTTTTAGGGCCACTTTTATTTACTTTGCTCCCCTTAGGCTCCAGCTTCCTTCAGACAAAGACATTAGCGTTGTAACCACTAGTGCTGCATCTAACGAGTATTTTCATAATCCATTAATCTGTCGATTATTTTCTTGATTAATCGATTAGTTGTTTGGTCCATAAAATGTCATCAAATTGAGAAAAATTAAGATCGCGGTTTCCCAAATCCAAATATGATGCTTAGTTTTTTCCCTCATATCAAAGAATTCAGAAAATATTCACATTTAAGAAGGTGAAATCAGAGAATTTTGAACCCATAAAAACTACTTGAACCTATTAATCGATTATCAAAATAGTTGGCGATTAATTTAATAAACGATTACTAATCGATTAATCAATTAACTGTTGCTGCTCTAGTTGTAACATTAAGTGCACAGTAATTCAAACGATTGCTTGAATAAATCATTAGTCAGTTAAGCTCACTCAAAAACAAAAAGATCGTCTGTCAAACTATGGTATGTTGTAGTTATAATTTACGTATGGCATTATGGACGTAAAATCTTTATAGCAGCCATCGAACATATGCCCTCCTTCCTCCTTATTGGAGTGTTGTTTGCTAAAAACCACATCACCCAGCTGTTTTAGGATTTGTGTTTTTTTTCCAATCAGCAGCCATTGGGCTCGGGGCTAAAAGTCACAGACGGGACAGGGAAATCAGAGGCCGATTAACATGTTGCTCTTAGTTTATTCATGGAATTAGGGGAAAATATAGAAATAAATTCAGCCTTTAAATCTTTTTTTAGCAAAAAAATGTTGTGAAGCTTCCTGGAGCTTTGTGAAATGACATAATGTCATTAACCCTCATCTGGAATCATTCTTTTTTCTTTTTTCCCCCCCCTCTGTTCCAAATCAAATAAAGACAGCCCTGGGATCCAACTGAAATGTAATCCGTGGTCGTCCTCGCACACAGCAGTTTACACAACATCCGGATGACAGTTTTGGATCCAATTTATGGTTCCTGAACAGAGGGTTGATTTAATTACATTACTCAACATTCATTTGGTATGACTTTGAGTTGAATAAACAATTTCTAACATTGAGCTTTCATAATCTAATTCTGATTATCCAAGTGAAAACAGTTTAATGACTACAACTAACAGGATACAGTCATATGTCTTTTCAAACAGAACGGAATCCCTCAAATTCCAATGGCACAGCTGATATATGTTCGTATCATTAGTGTTTATTATTATGTATTAGACTATGTTTGATTTGGTGTGTCTAATTAAAATATATGCAGGAGACAAGTGTTACCACAGTCTTTTATTCACTATGGTGCATGAGTCCATTCTTATGCTGTTAATATAGAATCTTCCTGTAACGCCTCTATAGCTGCTTGATCTGACGAGAGCTTCTTCCCCTGGTGTTGAAGCAGTGTCATTTGTTAGTCAGGGATTTACATAACTGCAAACTGAATATAACACAGACTCACTGGTTAAATCTGCCACCGGCGACATAATCCACTGGAATAGTAGCAGTCACGATGAAGTTATGTTTTTACTTCTCACCATAATCTCCTCATTTTCAGTTTCTGCTGGTCTTTGTTTTCAAACCTGATTGAAAGCGAAGTTAAAGGGACAGAATAATCCAAGTTGTTCCACGTTTCCTCCCACGGAGTTAATCCATTTCAATTAGTGTCATTTTCAGCATCTGCGGCAGATTTCAGTTCTTTTTTCGCAGTATGATTACAACTTCTTGTAATCCGTTTTTTACCCATAACCTTACCAGGTGTACCGTGTGGCATTTAACATGTCCAAGCCGCTTACCATGTCGACCTCTGATATGCTGTCCAAGCTCTCCACCTGAACATCCACTCCGACTGGGACAGCAGGACCTGCAGATTTACAGCAGTTAAACAGATTAGAGTTTGCATTCATGTCGTTCTCTGAGGGGGGCGGGGGGTAATATCTGGTGTGAGTTGTGTGAACATATGGACGGGTGATGATTTCAGTATGCACGGCACAGTTGGAATTAAGACTTAAAGAAAAAGTCAGTCCTAAACTACAACCACGTGTCCTTCAGTCACATGCGGTGTTATATGCAACAAGTGGGTATCAAACCTTATCACCCGAGAGATTTGAAATGAGATAATTCTGCAAAACCCCAGATTAAGTTTTCAAATATGCAATGTAAATGTTTTGAAAATATTTTCATTTTAAAGCTACAGTATGTAAAATTTAGAAGAACTAATTCACAGAAATGTAATATATTGTCCATAACTACGAGTTTATATATGTATATGTGTTTATGTGTATCTATCACCTGCAATAAAGAACCAATGTTTTTTCGTCAACAACTAAGTATAGTTACATGAGGTGGACCCGACTTCCGCGTAAGTCGCCATGTTTGTTACGTCGCGTTGAATACGGTTGCACAACGGTTTACCACTAGACGCCGCCAGAAAAAAAATCAAAAATTACACACCGGGGCTTTAAATATATACTGCATAATATCTGTACATGGCAATTACAGAATGGAAAAGTGATGATAGTGGGAAAATAAACTGGTGAAAGTTAGTGCACACATTGCATTGGCGCTGAACACCCGGTATAGGTCAGTCTCGCTCACTAAGTTCAAGGGGGATACTCAGCTGAGGCTGTGAATTGTCTGACCACCTCCAGTTAACTATGTATATCTCGTCTAAGTAGTTAGCCAAGCATTTTTCCTTCATATCTTCATAATGACTTGGTGGCCTTTCCTCCAGCCCCACCAGCAGGTCAACACGTTCACTTGTTTGAGATTGTCCTCATTAGGAAAAGGACATCATTTCTAATAGGCCCAAATACCTAAAATCAGCCCAAGTATTAATGTAATAGAGGTGGAAGATCAAAAGAATGCTTGTTTCTGTAATGGTAATAGGTTACATTTTGAAAGATGCAGAGAAGGAACTCTCATCACTTTCTGATTTATGTAAAAGGTCTGGACATATAAAATTCTAATGGACAGACTGTCACTGAAAATGAATGAGCGCACTCGTTTACTTGAACTGAAGAAGAAGTGAACAGTCACGAGTTTATATACACAGATGAATGGAAGTTGAGGACAGTCGGGAAAGAAATGTGGTTCTTACACACACAGAATGAATGGTGGCAAGTCCCAGCTGCCAATGTCAACCATCTGATAAATCCAGTAGTCATTCTCTTTTACCTCTGTGTTTGGTCTCCACCAGCCCCCGAGGAATACATCTGACTCTCTGGCTGATAAAAGCTCCACAGCGTTAACCAGCTAGTCTCGCTGTGCCTGTGCGCCTGCTCTTTGTCGCTAAGCTGGTAATGTACTGTGGGCTTTTTAGAGCTTTTTCCGCCGAAGACAGCTGCGTGCTGCTGCCTTAAAACACAAAACTGTGGGAGGCTACCACAGCAAAGACTTCACGTTGCTGAACTATAGGGCGAAACCTACTTTAAAGCCATTTGACACATGACAAATAATGAAATAACAAATCCATTTGCAAAGATATTATTTTGCAGTCACTGTTGCCTTTTGTATTCCTGTCGTCAGCCCATCCTCTCTCGCACAGTCCAAAAATAACAACCGTATCCCGCTAGGCCATGACTAAGAGCTCCAATCATTTCATATGGTAACTTGCATTACACAGACCACAGCGTTTGCATATTTGATGATGTGTGTTGTTCAGCTGATTGAGACGTCTATATTTAATGCCATCTTATGGAAAGCTATCCCATCGGCCTCATCATCACTGGCACAAAAAGGAAAAAAACTCCCTCACCCTTCGGTCATTTGTTGTATTGAAGTCACATTGGCCGCCGTAGTATTTTTTAATCTGCGGCAGTAATGGTGCCAGCCTTTACATAACTGGTGGCACAGCAAAGCTTGCTACCTGGACGAGGGGATATTAATTCGTGCCCGGTCCCAGCTGTCGGGCAGAGACTCCTCCCCACTCCCTCTCACACCATATGCCACGCATCACGTGCCAGACCCGGCAAGGCCCCGGCACCTGCTGAAACCAGGGCGGCCGACGTGCAACACCAGACACCTGCTCAGCAAAAAGAAAGAGAAAAAAAGCTCGGAGCTCTCTCTCTCTCTCTCTCTCTGCAGCTGGGTCACAGGAGGCCTCCGAAACCAAGAGCCCGGCGGGACCCTGAGCTGGACTGCACTGCAGGGCCACAGCGGCGAGCCTATTTACTCCGCTTCAGTGGGGACAATGTTGGCCACAGGCTGAGGCCGGGGAAAGCGAGCTTCATGCGTTCAGACGGGACAGCCCGGGCCTGCGTGCGGTGTTGCCAGAAGATTTTCCTTTTGCTATTTTGAGCGCTTGGGCATCAGCGAATTATTCTACGTCGCCGGGTTATCGGACGAGGCCCGCGGAACGCGTCACGGAGAGATGCTCCACTCCACAACTCGTGCTTGCCCCTGCGTGTATCCCGCCGCCGCACTCTTTCAAATGGGGCGTGGAGGAAGGAGCGCGTCAGCCAGACAATCGACGGTCCGGGCGAGCGCGAGCGCCACGGCACTGTGACGTGCCGACGCCACAGAGGAGCGAGCACCGAGGGTCAGGGTTCGAACGCAGGACAGACGTTCTCTGATGGGCCCGTGCAGCGCCGCAGCCCAGGCACGCTGACAGCTGCTCCGCTGGGCCTCGGCAGCTTCGTTCCCAAAAAAGGCCTCACTGTTTAAAATGAAACTGCCGAATAAGGCGAGAGGGGAGAAAATTAAAAAACAAAAAAAAAGCACATAATCCATGTGCAGTCATAATGTGACAAACAGGCAAACATTATATTAGCCGTGTGGGAGTTTGTCCGGCGGCAGGATTGTTTTTCGGGCTGGTGATGAGTTTGTTTGTCTGCTGATTATTCGAGTCTCTGTGTACGCGGGCTTTCAGTTCTCCCTGTGGACGAGGCTTCCTCACGTATCTAATTAAGAGATCATTAAAGGTATATTAAGTAAGTTTTGAGCATTCAAAAAAAGGCCCTAAAAATGACAAGAAACATGTTGCATATGTTGAGTTGAGTTCCCACGTTGTTTCCGAGTGTTTCCGGCCAATTTCAAACGTAGATATAATCCATATCTTGAATCAAGGAAAACAGTTTAATTTGGTTGCTTCCCAGTTGCGTCATACCTCGCGTCCGGGGTTGTCTCTGACTGCCGGAGGAGTCCAAATATCAAAACGGACATTTTTGGGTCTTGTTTAAAGGCTCTATTGCAGAGCGTATGGCTCTTCACTTGTAAGAGAGAAAGAAAAGCCGAGGAAACGTGGGCAGGGACTCCGAGTCGTCCTGTGTCTGCCAAACATTGTTGGAGAAATGCTCATTGTGAAACTGTGTAACTCCTTTATTTCTGCTTTTTTTTTACCTCAGGATCTCTTCGTCACGCCACAATGCAACTGCACAAAATGTCCTTTTTTTTGTTTGTGTTTTGATTAAAGGACCCCTATTGACAGAAAATTACACATTGTGCATGTGATGTGAGAAGAAAAGGATGAGGTTGGTGAGGAAGACCTAGCAAAACCAGCAAATGTTCACGGGTATTAAAGTGTAAAGCCTGAAATTAGGCAAAAGGGGAATATTTCCCTTGTGTGACAGCTTCCTGGGTTTCTACGCCTCTGAAGAAATGTGCTGCTTCACATCTTCGATCGGATCGTGATGTGGCTCTGAGTTTCTTAGCGCACGTCTAGCAAAAAAAGGACTTTAATAGATATTCATCCATCTGATCGCTCATGGATGTCAATCTGCGCCTGTGCATTTTGTGCAGGAGGGGGTCAGCTAAGCTTGAAGGCGAGAAAGATGGAAGGGAAACAGGTAGCCTGGCTTGTGTGTTGCGTCTGTGCAGCAGGGCCGGCCCAAGCCTTTATGGGACCCTAAGCAGAATCTGATTCGGGGGCCCCCGACCACCTCGGTGCCACCAATACTATTTGATTATTTTCAGTGCTTTACACTTCTCTACCAATTCTGACAGGGGCAATTGATTAAAGATCCCCTCCAGTCACGTTTTAGAGTCTATAAAAATAACATTGTTTACCCCCCCCCAAAAAACGAATGAATATTCATGATATGCAAATAACACAGGCCCCGCTCAGAATGTGCGCAACAAGACGGCCAGCGGCAACATCGGCGAGATTCAGCCACGAAACTTTCACGAACTGCTAATGCCGACGCGGACTGTCTGCTGACACACCTGCCGTCCTCTCGTGGACGCGCTGCCTCTGCGTGCACTTGAAGTTTCCAGTTTCCCTCGCCACGTTTACATTTCACGTACCAAATCTAGCTTGAACGGGATTCGTTTGAATTCTCGCATTGCAGGGAAGTGCAACAGGAATCTCCTCCTCCAGGAGAGGAATGCACAAACGCCTGTGTAGTGACAAAATGTGCTCAGATACAAGTCCCTATAGTCAATGTCAGACATTTTAGAGGACAGAAACAGAAGAGTAGCACTTTTTTTCGGAGTGGAGGGGGACATTAAAGCAGTAGAATAAAAAAAATAAAGGGGTAGTTCAGTGATTTTGAAGGGGCGTTGTATGAGTTACTTATGCATAGTTAATGTGGAGGTGGTCCCACCGGAAAAACGTATTATTATATACATTTAAAAGAAAAAAAACCTCCTTCAGCGTACAATTGAATGGGTATAGATTTTTTTTTAGGTAACGTTTTAAAATGTGGCGAAAGAGACGTTTTTTTCCCGTGGTCCCCTCTGCAACAGTGGGACTGGGACTAACGCTACTTCCACTTCTCCTCCAAACTCCATTAAATGACATCGCTGGTCACCATCTCCATGAGGTCACACATTAACTATGCATAAGTAACTCATACAACCCCACTTCAAAATCACTGAACCATCCTTTAACATGGCGACATGGGGTGTGTTTACATGGCGCTCTTTCTAGTCTTATCAACCACCCAAAGTGCTTCACAGAACGAGTCACATTCACCCCGTTTACACACATTCATGCAGCGCTGCTGTTTATCGCGCTTTTGTTGAGATCTAACCACTGACTTTTTACTATACATACATAAATAATGTCAAAGGCAACACATGCATTGTATATGTTGCCTTTGGCATTATTTCATTCATCAGAGCCCTCGTGTGGCCACAGGGTGAGTGAGTTAGGCTCTGGTGAGTTATGCTGTGTTCACATCTTGTTTTACTTTTGAGATAAAATCATTAAAATGTGTATTTGTGACAAATGCCAAAACATGGTGTGGCACAAAGTCAGTGAACTAAATCAGTGGCATCAGTTATACAACGATACGTGGGTTAGGGGTTACTGAGGGTACTGAATTGAGCAGAGGTGTGTTTTATTGCTTAATAATTCTTCTTATTTGTTCTTTTCCTACAGATTGCATAATTTGGCCGTGAGGGCTGCTGCCGCCCATCATCCTCTCCACACACGCCGAAGGTGATGCCGAAACACGAGCTCACTGTGAATGAGCCCGTCGGAAAAGCGTTCACGGTGAGCTACGGCAGACGTAACTCCGTTTGCAGCTGCTCTTCATCTAAGAGGTTTGCGCTCCTCAGTCACACACGTCCATACATACCAGGACTTGTCCTCGTGTAATTCCTGCAAATGTGTTCGAGAATAGACGGAGAAAAACACGGGATCCACTCCGCCTCGTGATACTGGACTGCTCCTCTGTTCATGGATTAGCATCTGTAAATCCACAGCTGGTCCCCCCCCCCCCCCCCCCCCCCCCACCAGCTGGGCTGGTCCATTAGGCACTGCACCGACAGGGCCGGAGAAACCCCAGTTGGAGGATGTGTTTTGATGGAGGGTGCTTCAGAATCCACAGGCTGAGATAAGGGGGGGGGGGGGGGGGGGGGGGGGGGGGGGGGGGGGGGGGGGGGGGGGGGGGACGCACGCTGTTCCTTTAATGCAAATGTGACTAATGCATGACAGGCCTATCCACCCCATCAAATGTTTGCTGTTGTTGTTTTTCAAACCTGCGGCAGACAGAGAGGTTTAGCTGCCATAAATAGATATACCCAGGGAATCAGAACTTGGTGTGGTGGCAGATATTCTGTTCAAACAGCCGCCGCCTCCTCCTCCTCCTCGTCTCCGTGCTGTGTGCCGCAGCGGGGGATCCCGCCCGATGACAACCTGCAACCTCTTGATAGTACAAACCACCTCCACCGTGGCTCACTGAAGGATACCGTCGGAGCCAAAGAATCATAACCAGGCAATTAACATTTCTCTACTCGGCATCTTTGTTCTTCTGGGATCGGGTTTCCCCACACAGAACAATGTATTGTGCTTGCTTTTGGACAATAACATGCTCCACGTTCGGGATTTTGTCTGATGATGACTTGGGAGTTTGCTTGTGAAGCCTTCGACACCCCCCCCCCCCCCCCCCCCCCCCCCCAATCGGCACACGAAAGCTCTCATTCTCCAGGGGATCCACCAACAAACAGGAAGTGGCTGCGTAAGAAGCTTTCATTAGTAACACTGCAGTCGCTCCTTTTGCAGTCCTGGAGGATCCATGGGGGCTGCTGTGCACACACACACACACACACACACACACACTTCTCCCACAGCCAATTGAACACTCGGCGGCATCACAGACGGCAATGGGACGCCTTCTGATGATGTTTGAACAAGAAGGTCCCATTCCTCACTTTCTTCTCCCCTTTGACTTGAATCTTCTGGCGCCGCGGATCCTGCTGACGAAGCTCCAGCAATCGAGAGGTGACGGATGCGAGGCGGAGAAAAAAAACCCAACCCCCGGTCCGCAGTGGGGGTCCCGCTCCCATCTGCGGCTGCAACTGTGGTCCCTAGAGGAGCATGAAATTCCCCCCTGCGATGATCCGTTCAGTTCATCACCCCCTCTTGTATGCACAAGAGGGGGTGATAACCTGTTTCTTTTTGTTTCTTTTCCAGGCACACTCAATGTTCAACACAGCGTGTGTACCTTGACACGTCAAGAGCAGAGAGTGGGTCTCGACAGACTGCCAGGCTGAAACGCCTGAAGGACAACGGCACAATACACTGTGATTGTCCTCGCTGCCAGCTCCAGGAGCTTACCTGCGAAGGCGGGCCTCATGGTGAAGTCGTGGTCGTCGATGCGCAGGAGGTGGCTGGTCTTCACCTTTCGGGATTTGGTTCCATCCGCAACCTTCTTCGACAGAGGACTGACGACGGGCAGATGGTCGGACAGAGAGACGTCGGAGTTCATCCTCAAAGGGGAAAAGGGAGGGGAGTCATTCCATCGGCGCAAATCACAGTGAAAGGCCTAAACATTTTTTCAGACTTCTTTACACCAGACCCTTAACCCCTGACTACAGCCAATGCACACATCTTCTGGTGAACACGGTGAGAACGCAAATGCTCCGAGTGTGTGTCTGCCCAGGAGGAGTGACAGTGTCACACTGCCGTGCCTTTGTCAAACTGACCGTCATTGTTCCACCCAGCTTTCTTTTCTTTTTTTTTAATGAGCATTTTCACTTAGCTAACAGAGTCTTAATATATTGCAAAACAAATATGAATGCTTTGTAGAGGTGGTAAAGCTGGTCTGTCTATAAAAAGGTACATTTGGCTGTACTGCAATGGAAACAGATTCAGCGAAGAAATGGTGACGTCGGTGTCACTCGAGCTCCTGGAGAAAGGAAAAATTACGGCGGGCAGAAAAAAAATGAGCGCCATCTACTGCTCATTGTGACGAAACAACTCCAAATTATTTTGCTGACATTCTGAAAATTTGCTCAAAATTGCTGATATCTTTGGATAGAAAAACCCAATTGGAACCACGACAAAGATTGTCTGCTAAAAAACACACATATATATATATATATATGTAATACAAACAAGGAGGCCCGAGGCATAAGCGAACTAAGCGGCTGCTTAGGGCCCCCATGGCCACCAGAGGGCCCTCAAGAGCACTTGAAACCTAATTAATTTGATTATATACATTTTATATTGTGTCAATGGCAATCATACAAAGTTTGCAGTGCACGGTACTACTCCACTTTGAATAGCCAAAGTATCTCCACAGTATACAAAATTTTCTCTGACCCAACATTAAAAACTATGTCCAGAGGAGAAGTTATTTGGTGATAACTATATCTTCATCGTTTTATCGCCCAGCCCTAGTGCAGAGAAAATATGGGGGCCCAAATCAAATTCTGCTTAGGGCCCCATATAGGCTAGGGCCGGCTCTGATAATATACATTTATTAGAAAACGCTATAGGGGGGAATAATGCAACAGTTGGGGACTATCTTTAGCGGCGGATTAATCCACACTCGGTCCTCTAATGGCTATTTCAGGCGGCAGCGGTGTAATTTATGTGGGATTGAGTCCAAATGAACTATACAGTGTGTGAGTGTGTGTGTGTGTGTGTGTGTGTGTGTGTGTGTGTGTGTGTGTGTGTGTGTGTGTGTGTTTTTCATGGTGATGAAGCCACATGTCACTATAAGTGCAACAGTTGATGTGTTTTTAATCATAATGCGCATGAGATTTTGTGGAATAGAGGAAAATGATAGAACATCACATCACTAGACATGAGTTATACTTAAAAGGAGAGGGAGGGAGGAGGGGGCGAGCCAGGCAGCTGTCCAAAATCTAATTTCCCTTTGCGCTTGTTAATAAGAGAAAACAGGTTTTCATGTTTGATTAAATGTGCATTCCCTGTTGTTTTTTTCTTCCAGGTGATAGATGTCCTGCAAACTTTAAAACGCGGCAAAGCTCATTTTTCCAACCGACTGCTGCAGAATTTATCAGGGGAGGAAAACTTAGGGGGGAAATTATCAACACCGGCAGCAGCAACTTTTGACACGACATTGATTCATTACTAACACGAGCTTGTTGCAGCTTCCCAATAATGAACCTGACGGATGATTTCAGGTCCAAGTTTTGCCCACTTCTCTCAATCCGTGCACTTGATTACATAACACAATAGGGGGAAACTGCACGCAGGGGGGATGTTTAATGCTCTTTGAAAAGCTGAAGGGGGGGGGGGGGAAACACCAGCCAAACAAAGGGTTTAAAGAGAATAATCTCCCTGGAATCCCTCTACTTTCCACGTCTCCGCTGTGTTACCCTCGAGCCGCCCGGCTGCACAGAAGCGACGGTCAGGGTCGCTGTGGCTGCACGCGCTCGGGAGATGGAGACGGAGCGCGGCGGGGTCGCTGCGCTCTGGCGCCTATTTTTACGCACGGTTTGGTGCGGACAAAGCAAACCGACACACAGCAGGCGTGACCGCGGTGTGTGTGTGTGTGTGTGTGTGTGTGTGTGTGTTTGGCGGCTCGTTTTTTTTTTTAGTTTAAAAAACCTCAGACAATAAATCGATCTGGACTCCCCAGACGGGGGATCTGGCCACCCATCGGGCAGATCGCAGATATTGACTAATCTGTGGAGTTCTTGGAAATGAAGCAGGGGGGGTGAAATCCTCTGACCAGCTGCCCGGGCATCTGACACTCTCACGTTTTTTTCTTCCTTAAAAAGGCTGAAACGAATCCTGACCGCGCCACAGACCAACCCTAACCCGTGCGGTGCCACACGGGTTAGGGTTGGTCTGTGGCGCGCGGTTGGAGCATGTCAGCTCTTCGACATGCGATGGAGACAGCGCTAGAGATTGACCCCTGGTGATCTCTCGAGAACATAGTTCTAATCACAGTGTCACATAAGAAGTATATATATATATATATATGTATATTATATATAAAAATAACATTCCCACACTTACTTGCCCTGTTTGTGAATCTCCGCCGGCGCCGAGAATCGCTTTTTCCTACTTTTTTGTCTCCGGCACTCCGCGACGAGGATCAGGCACCAAAGTAGGAGCAGGAACCTGGCGTAGCTCGGCATGGTGCGTTTAAAACTCCCGCAGCGGGTCGGCTAGTGACGACTTGGGTCCGCGTAAAGGACGCGCGGTGCACGGTACCATCTTCCTTTCGGAGGCAGGAGGGCGAGAGTGGGAGCCGCGGGACTGACTGACTGAGCGCGTGTGTGTGTGTGTTTGTGTTTGTGTGTGTGTGTGAACAAGCGCGTCGGCTTGCTTCGCAGAGCGAGAGAGAGAGAGAGAGAGAGAGAGAGCGCTGGAGTCTGAAACGCGCTCTGATTGGTTTGGTGTTCAGACTCCAGCTGAGGAGCGCGCAGCATCAGCACCACACACAGCCTGATGTCAACACTACAACCAAAAAAATAAACAAAAGAGAGGTGTGTGTGTGTGTGTGTGTGTGTGTGTGTGTGTGTGTGTGTGTGTGTGTGTGTGGTGGGGGGGGGGTGGTCTTTACAGTCTGCATGTAGAGTGAGAGGTGGTAAGAGAATGATGATGACAATGATAAATCCTACAGTATAGTGTTTAGGATTCAGCGATATCCAGTGGTGGGTTTGCAGGCTGCAGCCCTCTGAGTACCCCTTGCCTCACCCCCTCACCCTCTGGCGGAAGAGGACCCCCACCTTAATGTACAAATAGAGTGCCCTATTTTAAGGCTAATGAAAACACAATGATTTTTCATTGTTTCAGGTGAATCTGCACGAATGAAAACATCATTGTGAATATTATGTTACACCTAGAGCCCTGTGATTCCCAACACACTGGGACTTTAAAGGGAAAGTTACTTTCTTTTATAAAAGGCGTCTGCGTGAAATCTCTGCCGATGACAACTCTGTATTCAGAAACCTCAAGGCTCTGGTTTTATGATAAATCCATATTTATATATTCGCATTACTCCGTAGGTGTAAGGTACACTGTTCACCCCACAGTCCACAATCTCCAGTTTTATTCTGCATTTTTTAGCTGTGGGGTGACTCAATATCTTGAATGATTTCATCACTTTTTTCGCCATATAGCGATCAGGGCCTTTTGTATTGAAGTAAACATATTTCCGTCTCACTTGCAAAAGTCTCATTTGTCAGATTGGAACACCAGAGATGTGTTAGTGAAGATGGGATGGGATTTGTTTGTTAGGTTTTCTCTGTAATACTGTAACATTAACCTCACTATGTAAAGTGCCTTGAGACAATGTGTGTTGTGATTTGGCGCCATACAAATAAAATTGAATGGAATTGAAGATGATGATTATCTTTGCAATGTATGAGGGCGTCATCATCTTGCACTGACATCACAGGCCCACAGGCTGGAGAGAAAAGTTCTTCATATGAAATTGCATTAGCAGCATGTGGAGTATATCCTTCTCAAACTCAGTTTATGAAGGAGTTATACTTTTTAAAAATGGGTTTCGTGCAAAAAGTTGCGATTCTCCTTCCCAAGATGCCACTTTCCAGTGGAGTTCTGATTTTATTGCCTTGACCTTTAAGCTCCACTTCACGGCTCTGACTCCTCACGCGCGCTCTCCACTCCGGCGAGGAACATTCTGTTCCGTCCGCTCGACAAAGTGTTTTTTTTTTTATCTCAAAAGATTAAAAAGGTATTATCAAGTCAAAATCGTATTTTCTAGACGACTGTGTCCGGGCCAGATTAGTTCTGAGCATTCAGCGCCTGGAGGAGCTTCATCAACAAGAAAAGATTTCCCTCTTTCTAGGAAAAAAAGAAAAGAAATGAAAAAGGGTTTGAGGCTGACTGACCAAACTGTGGAACAGGCAGATTAGTTCTACCGCCGTGATTTTTTGTGCCGATTGAGCGCGATCACTTCTGTTCAAATTTATCGACAGACTTATAGTTCCAGAAACTGAAATTCGCTCTTCAAGTGAAATGTTGTATCTATAAAGAAAACTTGTCTTTCTTCAGCTTTTCTTCTCTGCTTGAGAAGGAAATACAATTTCATAGGCTTAATACATTTGAATCAAGTCTTCAAGTCGCAAGTTAAAGCTACACTATGTAATATTTAGGGGACTTTATTCACACAAATTGATTATACAGTATTGTCCATAGCTGTGTATGTACACCTGCAGCAAAGAACCGATGCCCCCCCATTAGCTTTGAATGAATTAATGGACTTGACTCATGAGTATGTTGCCATGGTTGCTCCGCCATGTTGACCACGGTTGCCCACAGC
This sequence comes from Scophthalmus maximus, assembly GCF_022379125.1. NCBI lineage: Eukaryota > Metazoa > Chordata > Actinopteri > Pleuronectiformes > Scophthalmidae > Scophthalmus > Scophthalmus maximus. Next base: position 3,651,747 of record NC_061532.1, read on the forward strand.
GGACAAACACTTCAAGCACACACGTTGAACTTTCAGCGCGGCCGGAAACCGGAAGAGAACTAAGTTGACTAACTTAGACTGCGGCGGCCCATCATAGACCTATATGTCCCGCCACCGGTTCATAATAAAACCCCAATTTTTGACACACTCATAATCACCTATACGTTGGTGTTCTGTTCATCGCTCACTCCGTCGGCTCGCTCTCTTCCTCCCTCTCCCTCTTCATCAGCAGCCGTGGGAGAAATGCCGCCCGCCATCAAAACATCCACAAAGAGTTCGCCGTCCTCGCAGGTTGTTGCGACTTCACCACCAGATGTCGCCATAAATGAAACACTGTAGCTTTAATAGAAAGAATTCCAGGTCCGTGGAAACATCTCGACCCTGCTACTCTACGTTTATGCAAGTTACACTGTTACAGATTACTAGTGGTACTTTTTTGGTTCTTCACTGGGTTTGGATTTTTTTTAAAGTCTTTTCTTTGCAGTTGAGAAAATGAGACCTCTAACTGAGGTTCCAATTTCTCGGGGTCATGTTTTCTCAAACTTTTGTGAAAAAATCAGAACCTGGAAGTGACCCAGTCAAGCAGGAGAGCAAGATACTCCCTGAGGTGTGTTGGTAAAACATTATTAAACCTCACACATGACAAATACATTGTCTCATTCAAGTCATTTATTTTCCGTTTATATGCCAGTAAACCAGCCGAACTGAAGAGGAAGATATGGAGAGGTTCTGTGAATAGTCAATGGATATTCACAGAGAATCTTGTGCCGCCTTCAAGTAAAAACCTGGACACAAACAAACAGGTGTAAGATGTTGCTGAAAGAAGAGGAAGAAAAAAAACGACCAACATAACGTCGTTCCATCCAACCTCCATGTGGCTATTGGTACGCTGAGATGCTGCTGTACATATTAAGAAGAAGAAAAAAAAACATCCAACAGAAGGAATTCAAATTGCCTCCCAGGGTCTCATCAGAGAGATAAACCCCTACTCAAAGTTTATCAAAGAGGGTAAATGTGAGACGGTGTTCGGGTCTGTTTGTACGAGAGGGAGGGGGAGGCGGGGAGCTGTGTTTGCATACAGCTTCAGAGAGTGTCAGTCAAATGAGATTAACGCATGGGGGGGGGGGGGGGGGGGGGATTTCTGAGATACACGCAGAAAGAAGAAAAAAAAAGACTCCCTGATTCAAACAAAAAAACAGATGTCGACCGTTCCAGGTGTGGAAGCAGAGCCGGGCTGAGTCGAACCTGAACTGAACCCGGCCGGTTTACCGATGCAAATAATCCCCTGCAGTGATCTCATCAGTACACGTTGCCATGGCGATATTTCAGCTGCCCTATTCTGGAACAGTTGCCTCATTCTGCTGACAACCGTCCGTGGAGAGCGTGGTGATGTCCACGCCCTGCAGCCCTGCAGTCGCACACTGCAAATGGTCACAGATTATGGAATAATGTGCTCAGCCTGCAATGATCCGTAAGTGACTCCCGTGGATTTCTAACAGTATACGTTATCTACAGCTGCTTCAGGCTGTACAGGGGGGGAAAAAAAACAACTTCTCACCCGGTTCATCGAGTCCCTTGCAGAGGTCTGAAGGCAGCAGGACACAGTGTGCGTCCATAAGTCTGCGGCCTCTGATCGGAGACGTGCAGCCGCACACACACGCGCGCGCGCACAAACACAAACACCAGGGTCCCACATCAGATCACCAGGCCTCACCGATCACTGCCTCCTTTCCTCCTTTCCAACATACTACAGTGGGATTCTATGCTTTGTTCTTGAAATCACATCGACTACAACGTGATGTGACCATTTACAATGTGAGTTACGGTGCAGGAGAATTAAAGGTGACATATCATGCTCATATTCAGGTTCATATTTTTAATTGGGCCGACAACTTGAAAAGGTTTACATGCTCTGATGTTCAGAAAAGGCATCAGTGTTCTTATACTGCCCATTCCTGCAGCTCCTCTTTTCACACTGTCTAAAACGCCTGGATTTCTTTTCGCCCCGCCTCCAGATAAAACCCATTCTGCTTGCTGGCTCAGTCTGTTTTGATTGATCAATCGATTTCAAAACATGTAGGAAATGTCACGCCCCTTCACCAGAAAATCCTGTTATACTGTCATTTTAATTAAATAAAGATAATAAGCAGCAGACAATTACACAGAAAGGGGGGGGGGGGGGGGCTTATCACAAGCAACAAAACTTCCCATTCTTTAAAAAAAAAAGAAGAAAAAAAAGCATGATACTCTGGAGAGTAAAATTCACATTGATTAAAAGACACCCTGGAGGTGCTGTGGTGAGTGGAGCGCCTCCCCCTACAGGAAGCAGAGTTCCTGGAACCCTCCGCTCGGACACCACAGAGGGTGTGTTGGCCACTGCCCTCGGCCCGGCTTCCAGTGCAGCTGGTTGTAGTTCAGTCAGGGTGGCGGCAGGAAGGGCTGACCCGGGGGTGAGGAGGAGTGGTGGTTGTGGCCTTTGTGTGTGTGTGTGTCTGTGTGTGTGTGTGTGTGCGTGTGTGTGTGCGTGCGTGCGTGCGTGGTCACAGCTCGTAGTCAAACTTGTACTCTTGAGCCAGGTAGATCCTGCGAAAGATGAGCGCAGCCAGGGCCAAGGTGAGCACCACGATGAGGACGGCCGAGCCCGCGTGGCTCTCCTCCTGAGGCTGGCGGGCAGCCGCGGCGAACGCCCCCCCCGGCCTGCTGGCTGGCTCTCTGCTGTCTCTCCGAGCCTGTTGGTCCTGCTGCTGTGTGCGACGCTGGCGGGGGCTGAGCGGACGTCCGGTGCCGGGGGCCGCGTGGGGCTGTGATGCCTCCACTCCTGTGGCTGCAGGCGCCTCTGGCTGCTAAGGAGGACAGAATTGGGAGTTACTATCAGAGAAAGAAACACAACTAGGCAGAGGAAGTGAAAACAATAACTTTATGTCCAGTGGAATCTGTGATTGTTGCCTTTAAGTAGAGCTACAGCTTATTCACGGTGATGTTTGCTTATGTTTCTGAAGTCTGTTTGTGTTTATGTTTCTAACATGTCAGAATCACAACCTCTGCTCTTTAGCAGCCACATTCCAACCTAATACAGAGCTCATTTTCTGTCAGTTTCCAGGCTGAACAAGCATTACTACATGGTGCGGTCATTGTCTATCACTATGTGATCCATGATGTGGTCTAATGAAAAGGATTGCCCCCTGGTTGACAATTGTATGCCCCCGCCAACAACTCAAATTGTCGTTCATATCCACGTTCGTCCAGACTTTTATCACAAACATAACAGCGCCGAAATATTCGGGTGCTACACTTCAGCTTGAGTACATCATTTACAAATGTTCACAGGTTTGGAGATTGCTGAGGATTATTTATAGATGTCTGTTGCTGTGTCCTCTCTACTTTGCTTTAAACAACATCTGTTTTCTGGCTCGCATAATTTCTTAGTTGTCAATGACAGTAATCTGAATATCTTTGTGTTCTGAACTCACACACAACAGCATGTTTGATGTCATCGTCATGGGCATTTGTCAATTATATTGCCTCTTTTTTTTTTGTCCAGGCAATTGATTAAATGAGAAATTAATTCGTAGATTAATCAGTAACAGAAATTATCATCATTTGCAGCCCCACTCTGCAATTATGTGCTCGCACGCACGCACAAGCATATGTGAAAAAGTGTCTGCCCATAATAAATACGTAAATAAAAATGGACAAAGTCAAACGTGGCTAGAAAATGAAGGAGGAGTTTATGATCTCAGTCGCTAGTTTCTTCTCCAAAACAGCGTGATGTCCATATCGTAAATTATGGTCTCACGATAGAGCACCGTATGCATTGGGGCGTGGATGCAGCGTGATTGACAGCTGGTTCGTCCAATAGGTGTATGGTTGGAGGTTCATGTGGACGCACAGTGGAAGAGCTCTCAGTCGGACCCACCCCCAATTCTACATCCGGTTTCAAAATAACCCACGGAGAAGCTCGATGCTACAAGACGTAAACCAACAGGTGACGTCAGCCTGGGTTGCCGCTTGGCTAGAACCCTGAATTCAACTGTTCTAAATGTCTGTGAGACATCTTGTTCCTTCAGAACAGAAATGATGTGTAATTCATGAACCCTTCCCTGCTCAGCACAAATTTTTTTTTTTTTTTTTTTAAAAATCGCTCCCATTTTTAGCATAAATAACTTAGTATCCGTTCGGTTATGATACTCATGTTCGTTCAAAGTGACCAGTGGCGACAGTATGAGTCGTCAGAGTGAGGGTGCGAGGAGGACGACTAACCAATGAGCTGCGCTGAGGGCCCCAGCTTTTTACATAAAAAATACTAACTTCCCCCAATTAGAGAGGGGCTGGAGGGAGACCGGGGAGAAACTGGGGGAGGCACTGAGCAGTACACAGACATCTCACATATCGAGGGACTGCGGGCAGGCCTGCTTCCCCCCCACCCCCCCCACCGAACCACAGCGACAGATGGCGGGTCTTATTTTTGACTCACAAACATTAATCTAAGTTCGCCCTCTGCTCTGCACCAGACGGACACTGTGGTTCTGTGGGCAGCAAAATCAATCCTCTTTAGGCAACCACGCTTTTCCCCAATCTGAAGCCGGGGGGAAACCCATGGCATCCAGCTCCCACAACACATCGACTACGATGTTGAGAGAGAGAGAGAGAGAGAGAGAGATGATGTCTGCGCTTGATTTCACACACTAACCCGCTGCAAATAAAACACGGCTGGCCCCGCAGAGTCATTTCCTTCCACGCAAATTTAAAATGATTTTGGAGCGCGGTGGGACGACAGCAGGTGGTGAAGAGTGCCACCAATTAAAAGGGAACAATGTGAACGACGGGTAAATGTCTGCCTTTTGATTGCACACCGTGGAGCTTCAGGACACCCCACTGCTCCGACCAGTACGTCGGAGCTTAAGTGGATTGAGAGGCAAACTACAGAACGCTGACGACAGGTCTGCTCCTTGATTATGCCAAACATCAGGAGAAGGAATTAGTGGGGCTTGGAGACAAACAGAGACGTGTCATATTTTTCAGTATGTCAACAGACGGCATTTCTGTCCCCCAGTAACAACACAGAGGAGCCAAATTGAAATTTACGGACAAACCGTTATCTGGAACAGTGTCTACTTGGTGCTTTTCATCCATGTTTTTCATGAATGAAATTGAAAATGAAAATTGAGCATGAGTGAACAGGGACCACCCCCCCCCCGACTCACTGTGAATCACTGCAGCAAGGTGAGAGGTTAAACATGTAACATCATATTTAACATCAATTTTCTTACACTATTCATTATTAGCATTTTAGCTCTCCCTTTAATATCTCTGGTTGTATTAAGACATTACTGGCAATGCTGCAAATTAATAAACACAACTGTTTTAGAGCAGCATTGGATTTTTATATAAGGCTGAACATTTAATTAACTTGGTAAAATAAAACATAAAAACGGACAGAAATGATATGACAACGATATTACAAACGTAAAACACCTAATTTGTTACAAACCAGAATAACTCTGCGGAGATGTTTCTGTTTACTTTGATCCCTAGTGGTTTGTTACGTAGGCAACAACTACTGCGGTGCACTACAAAGACAACTGTAGCACAGTACAGTACAGTACAATATATGACATTGGCAGACATGATTAAAAAAAAGCTTAATGCACAAGTAAACAAACTAAATATAACCTTGACAAAAATGTATAATTATAAAAAGGGTCTCACTGTGATGAATCTCAAGTTGAGTGACATAGCATGATGAAATTAACTTAAAAAAAGGGGCTTGTTGGAGGACAGTTCAACCACGAGACAACGGCGTGGTTTGTGAAATGGTTGCCGGTGATGTTAGGACATTTGCGTCGCCAATGAGGTAAAGACACGGTGTGTAAATCCAGAGGGACGGTCTGCTCTGTGGGTGGTGGGTCGGGCTGTGGGCGGGTTATTATGTGCTGTGTGAACGCCTACCTGCTCAGCCTGGGGCCAGTCAGCAGCTTCCTGGCCGGCGGACGTGGAGGCGTCTCCCTGGGTGAGCGTGGACGTGGACGCCGTGGCTTCACCTTCGCAACTCTCACTCGCCTGTCTGGATGAACTGGACTCTGTCTGCATTGACACCCACAGAGAACGGCAGTCATCGACATGGCGACAGGATAATATGAACTTCAACTGCCGTCAATAAAACTCATCACTGTATCACGTTTATATAGTTTCACATAAACGTTCATAAACTGTTGAGTTTCTTTGACAGGAGCTAAACGAAGATTGAAAAATGTTTCCGTATTGTTATTAGTATTTATTACAATTTACATTAATTAATATTAGTATTAGAGAACAGCTACAGAATATAACATGCAGTTAATTTATTTTGTCAACATCTGTTTTCAAGGAACAATTTAAATTTTAAACAAACAAACTGCATGTGATATCCTTAGAGTGCTTATTAAAATATATATATGTGAATATTTCGCACTCCCATGACAACTGGACAAACTCACTAATGATCATGTGAGATCAAAATCCCCACAACAGCTTGTGCGTGGCCCTTGTGGTGGCAAGTCAGACGCGGCTGTCTTTTGTGACCCGGTGTAAATTTGCAGTGTTCGTACCTTGAAGTTGATTTGCTGAGCCAGTTCTTTGGCCTGGTGGTCCTCGGCGCTGGGGTGGCTGTTGGGGGTCAGGGCCAGGAGGGCAGAGCGCATGGAGCAGCCACACGTCTCGCAGCAGAAGTCCTGGGACCTGCAGGAGAACGGAGGGGTACATGGTGAGGTTATCCTGCTGCAAAGTCACCTTTCAAAACATTTGGAGAACACTGCCAATTTCCTTTAATAAATTACAAATATAATTTTTTTACTCAAATGTCACACTTCCCTTCCCTTTATGCAATGCTATGGCGTGAAGTGCAGTTTGGTGTAATACAACAGACCTATTTCACTCCACTGGCAGCAGCACCTTCTCTTAAACACACAGCTGTGTGACAGCTGTGTTCTTCAAGGTCAATTCTGGTAGTTACTCCGGTCTTATTCTCCTTTTCATTTAGCAACATGTAGACGCTGTGGTAGCACCTGCTATGAGGAGTTAACTCATTGTAGTTAATAAAATAGATACGGATTATAACAACGCTGTCAGTGTGGGCGGTGTAGCTAGGTAGCTGGCAAGTGATGCAGGAGGATGACGTTGCCGGATCGTAACACCAAACTATGAGTAGGTGATGGTAATTCAAACTGCTGGAAGACGTCAAGTGGGCAAAACACCAGATTCTGGTGATTTTGAATCTCTGAATAAATCAGACGTGTGTGTGTGTGTGTGTGTGGGCAGTAATCCACAAATCTGGAACCGCACTGAGGTCTCATTACTTTGGTGAGTTAAACTTCTCAAAAAGACCCTTGAAGAAGTGATGATTTCCCAAAAATGTCCTCACTAGGGCAGTGAAAACATCCATTAAAACACGCACGCACGCACACACACACAAAGAGCTCTAATTACTCAGGTATTTTAATGTTACATCACACAAAGTTAGCAGCCTGTGCAGAGGCTGATATCATTGATTCATCTGGACAAAATAATGTAAGGAGAGGAAAGTTTATTTGTATACCTCATTTCAATTCAAACAAGGCAGTTCAAAGTGCTTTCTATAAAATACAAAAGGCGTCATGAAAAGCAACATAAGAAAAACTAAAAAGACGCGTTTAGAAAGAAATTAAAAAAACGTAAATTGAGAATAAAGAAAAACAAGAAAATAACAATACATAAAAGTAAACAGTGCAGTGCGGTGTAAGAAATGAGTAATTATCTGATTTAATAAAAGGCTGTGGCGAACAGGAAAGTCTTCCGCCTTAATCCGCAGCAGACCTGCAGGTCTCTGGGAGCTTGTTCCACATATGTGGAGCATGAAACCTGAAGGCTGCTTCTCTCTAGGCTCAGTTTGGACTCTCGGGAGAGAGAGCAGACCCGCCCCAGACGATCTGAGGGGTCTGGGCGGTTCAAAACCTAGCAGATCAGAGATGTATTTTGGCCCAAAACCATTCTGTGCTTTATGAACCAACGGCAGTTGTTTTGAAGTCAATTCTTTGAAAGACGGGAGTCAATGTTAAACTCTGAGAACTGGATTGATATGATCCACTTCATTTACAGTCGATAATAACAGTCGTCAAGTCGACTGAAGATAAATAAGAGGTATGGACAAGTTTTTTTCAAAAGCCAGCTGAGACATGAGTACTTTGATCCTTGATATGTTCTTAAGGAGGTAGTAAGCTGACTTTGTATTTTGTTGATCTGGCTGTTTAAGTTAAGCCCTTTCTTTAAAGGTGACCTATTATGCCCATATTCAGGTTCATACTTTTAATTTGGGTTACCACTTGAAAAGGTTTACATGCTCTGACGTTCAGAAAAGGCATCAGTGTTCTCGTACGTCTGTCTAAAACACCTGGATTTCTTTTAGCCCCGCCTCCCGATAAATCCCAGTCTGCTCTGATTGGCCAACTGGCCCAGCCAACTTATTCCTATAAAGGTGTAGGAAATGTCATGCTTCACCCTGTAAGAGAAAAGTGGAGATTCTCAGATTGCAAGCTGGGTCACCCTAAGAAGGCCCAACTGTGGCATCAGGGTGGGAAAGAAATCTGAACCAGTTGTTCAGAGCTTCAGGCTGTAGGGTTTAGCCAGCTCACGACAAAATAAAAATCACAGGGTGGTCTTTTTTCACAGAAAATGGGATTTTTGCATAATATGTCACCGTTAAATGGTAAGTGGACTGTATTTACATGGCGATTTTTCTAGTTTTAACGACCACCCAAAGCATTCTAAAGTTCAAATGAAATTCACCCAATGAGACAATCACCCTTCTTTTTTTAATCACATCATTCTTACACTGGGGCAATTTAGGGTCAAGTGTCTTGCTCAAAAACACCGGAGGCCACAGGGATCGGACCATCCACCTTCTGGTTAGTGGGCGACCCGTACTATCTTCACAGCCATACATCCTTGTTTATGAAGTTTTACAGATGTTTAGACTGAGCTGCCCATACAAGACGTGCATTGGCATCTGTGTGAAGTAAACATGAGACTGTGCTTATGGCACTGGGTGTTGCCTGGTTCTTTGTCTTCACCACCATATTAACATGCCAGGTCCTTGCTAAGGTTTCAGACTGTGGCCTGCACCTTTCGGCCCTCGTGTCAGGCCTGGAAGTGGGACTGAGTGCAATTTTGCCAAGAGAAGGATCAACACAGCCGCTTTAGTGCAGTAATGTGAAAAAAAACAGATCATAATGCAACACATGAAGGAGGTTTCTGTGGATTTTTCATGTAGAAGCTAATCATCCTTTTCAGCAGCTAATGGACTGATGTTATAGCTGATGAATCATGCTCTAACTCCACATCACAGCTGTACAACCCCTCGGGCTGAAGCTGGCATGGATACATTTGGATACATTATTGGTATTAAATGATCCAAACCGCCATCTTTCTCTGGAGCAAAACGGAAATTGGATTCTATTTAAGGGAAGTGAATACGTACACGGGGAAGAAGCTGGGCTTAATAGGAGTCGGGCCTTTTGCGAGGCTCAGCAAATGTTTCCTTATGCCTCCAGTCATCTCGCCACTGGACTATGACAGCTAAAACATGCAGTCTATTATATGTCTCCTTCAGTGGACGCCATGCAGACAGGCTCGTGTCCCCTTTTAGACACAAGCACTGATCATCAAGAACACATCTCAGCTCAGAGAGATGCCAGAACCGGAGATTTGGTTTGTAAAATCCGAGATGCCCACTGAGAGGACGGCATGAGTGAGTGACCCGATCACCGGTTCGCGAGTCATGAAGTGGGAGGGTTTTAGAGTCCAGAGGCAGTGATCTTCAAATCCTTTTTAACAGCAGCATCAACTCACATCCTGATAAAAAAAACCAATTCTGGTAAAGTTCCAGAACAAGACAGCCCAACACTCGTGTGTGCACAGGCAGAGATTCGAGTGTAATCTTCGCTTATTCTTCACTGCCTTCATGTTTTGTGTGGCTTAAAGTGTGCGCACTTGAATGATTGCTCGAGTCAAGATTACAACGACGCAGAAAAACATGGGTGTTTGGAGAGATTGTGGCAAGGCAGTAGGATGCGGACGGAGGGAGGCTTTAATAGAAGTCTTTTTGCTCTTTCTTTCGAGCCTTTGAGAGTGGCCACTCAGAACAATTTGTCACTTGGATGTGGTTTGACTTGCCATATCTGTTAATTAATTTCATATGGACCACTCGGTTGGAATAGTCTTATCAGAAAATAAAGGGTTGTCGAGGAAAATGGTGGACCTTAAAAGTTTGCTGCACCACAATGCCCTGGCTAATTAAATGTGTGTTAATGCACATTCGTTTTAGATACTCCAGGTAGATATGTTGGAGGATAAAATTGGAATTCAAAGCTGCTGTGTGTTTGCGTCTCAACGCTCTCTAAACTCATAAGGCGATTATTAAGGGTGGGCTTCATGGACTGAATGTCATTTGTAATTGGCACCTACTGACATGTTGCAAAATGATTAAGATTCTGCAGAAAACACTCTTTCTTGTGTCAGCCCCAATTTATCTGTCGAATTGCCAATTATTAATGCACACTGTGACAAGTGCCCCCCTGGCCCACCACAGGCGAGTCATGGTCTACGGCCAAATCACTGCTTACACAATGGCAAGGAACAGGAACATGTTGGCGCCGTAGCCCAGGGGTAGAAGAACATAATTACTGTACTGAACTACTGTACCCAACACACATATTGTATCTTAACATAATTCAGCAACTAACGAGAGGATTAACCATTATGAGCAGCCTTTGCCATAGGTAAAAAAAATACTAAGGTGGATGGACACACACAAGCTCTTTTAGCAAAATACATTTATATTTATATCTTTTCAATTCGGATTTCTTGTTAGGATTCTTTGACACAACATGAAGGAAAAAAAGTGATTGCCAATAGATGGTGGTAAACTGTGGCCATAAAGGGACGAACAGAGTCAGCAACAATTGCAGCACCACCAACAGCCTGGACTGTTGACATAAGGCAGGTTGGGTACATGGATTCACGCTGTTGATGCCAGATTCTGACTGTATCATCTGTAGCCTCAGCAGAAATCCAGATTCTGACCAGACCGACCAGGCTACATTTCTCCAGGCTGTCGAGGGGGCTGTTAGTCTGTGTCTCAATGCAGCCTCGGATTTCTGCTGTTGGCTGACGGGTGGAACCTGACGTGTTCTTCTGCTGTTGCAGCTGATGCGCCTCAAGGTTTGACATGTGCATTCTGAGATGCTCAGCACTCAGGCTTCGTTATCAAAACTTTTCTGTCAGATCAAACCTGTCTCCTCTGACCTCTCTCGCCAACAAGGTGGCTCTCAGAAATGGTGCAAATAAATGCAAATGACTGAGTGTGAAAATCTCAGGGGATCAGCAGTTCAAAAAATACTCAAACCAGCCCGTCTGCCATCAACAATCATGTCACGGAGATCACATTTCTTCCCCCACTCCGGTGTTTGATGTGAACATTAACTGACGCGTGTACTATCTTGAACTGTATCTGCAGGATTCTATGCTTTGCGCTGCCTGGAAAATTGCATGAATTACCCGGTCTACAGGTGTTTGAATAAAGTCCTCTGAGAATGTATATCACATTCAACAGTTTTGTCAACCTTTTTTTTGATAATATTAATTTTAATTCATATTAATTCATATTAAAATACTTCCGTTTTGAGTTTTAAAATGGAAAGACGATAAAAACAGAATGTTGATGATTTCTGTAAATGCTGTTTAAAAAAGTTTTAAACTCGAGTTCGTGTGACAGTTTCAGCTTGAACCGACAAAGGTCATGTACAGGAGAGAATCCACTGTCAACGCTCGAGCTGTCATCTTCTGCACTGTACTGTATCTGCTGTAATAAAAGACACTTCAGGGAGTGATATCACTTTGAGCTCAGCATGACTGGAAGCATCCCATTAAACTTAGCTTGAGCTAAAAAAAGAAAGAAAAAGAGAAGAATGATAGTAAACTGATCCCCAGACTGCCCTTAAACATTACTAGACTAAAACATTTTCCCCACTGACTTCTGCTTCCATCATGAGCTGCAATTTTTCAATGACCAGGGGAAAACATCACACTTCCTCTGAAGGCACGGAAAATAATTTTTAAAAAAAGTGTGCTGACTCCTCTGAAACACCATTCATCAAATCCCACACTGTCAGACAATGTGAGTCAGTAGAATTGTCAGAAATGTCATCTTTCTCATGTTACCTGTATACATTTGAATCATCTGCACTAGTGAGTCAGAACTAGGCGAAATAATCTACACAAGTGCATACCTCGCCAAGGCTATCGCCTGATTTTACCATGTTGAAGAAAATGAAAAAAATTCCTTTATCTGAAACCCCTTCCAAAATGTAATGGGTTCTTCCTTCGTGCCTCGAAACGCTGATGAAAACAACCCCCCCTCGAATATAATTATTCACTGTGCACGAACATGACTTACCAGATGAGAACATGTAGTTTGATTACCTCTACCTGTGTGCAGTTACTTTATAATGCACACCAGGCTAACAAATCCTGCACGTTTTAGTTCATATCTCCTTTTACTGCTCAAACATGTCCGGAGTGTAGCCAAATGATCTGCTGCTGCGTGAGCCACCAAAACCATGCAGCTGATATCACGGTGCTCTGAGATGAGAGCGAGGCACTGACGCTGTGACTGAGAGCAGGTAACTTCTGCACGACGGAGGCGTGGGCCGACAGTCTGGGTCTGAGTAATAGGAGCCCGCCATACACTGACGACAATCATCTGTTCTCACATATCAGCTTCTGAAGAGCTTTAAGACGAATGCCAAGTCAGCTTCCTTTTACATGCAGCAGCCTTTTGACTGTGTGATTTTAATACGGACTACAATCCCATTTATCTGTGAGGGTTATTAAGGAGAATATTACCTCAGTCGCTGACAATCTTGAAGCTGAAATGAAGAAAAAGAAGGCTGCTGGAGAGTTACCTGCTGCTACTCTGTCCAATGAATATAAATATCCACCCCCTCAGTCACTTTAATTAACCAGCTCATATATTATATTATACTTAGGTTTTACCTCACAGCGACAAACACCACCATGCTGAGAGCTACGCTAATGTTTAGAGCTGCAACGGTTAATTGATTGATTGAAATTTTGATAATTGATTAATCGGTTTGGGTAGTTTTTAGGGAAAATCCTGTGATTTCAGGTTCTTAAATGTGAATTTTTTCCGGTTTCTTTGCTCCGCTTTGACAGTTTACTAAATATGTTTGGTGTGTGGACTAAACAAAACGACATCTTGGGGTTTGTGAAACACGATCGTCAAAAAAACGTATCGCTTAATCGAGAAAATAATCAACAGATTAATCTATAATGGAGATAACCATTAGTTTCAGCCAAGTAATGTTTCTCGCATACCCACTCGCTGATTACATTAGCATTAAAACTTTTACAAACTCCACTGTCACAATACCCACATGTGTTTATCCTCTGGAGAGCACAGTGAGCCATGATTACTTTACTTTGAGTCCAGGTCATGGATATGATTAACCTCACTTTCTGCATTTACTGTGTTTACGTAGCTGCAGCTGTATTGTGTCTGACCTGCTTGCAGCTGCGTTCTGCAGCGTTACCTCTGCTGCTTGTCTAAAAGTGGGATTAAAATTGTGCAAAAGAGTACTTACATGTCTCAAGTCAAGCATAATTCCTGGGAGACTCCGCGCACAAACAAACTGCACTGCTAGCAAAACAAGTTCAGACTTGTGTTGTTGTCAGGTCGACACACTGTACAGTAGGAACTCCTCATTCTGCCATTTTTCTGTGGAGTTTTGTGAAGCTTTAACTCCTACTGAGAGTTGAACAAGAGTCAACACAGGAAATAACAAGTTGCAGTAAATGTGAAACTTATTTGCGTGACTCAAATTAACAAAAAGAAAAAGGATGATTAATATGGGCAAAGAAACTGCACCACTGATGATATTTTTTCACTATATTCTTCAGCAGCCTTGTCGCCAGTTTTCAAGGGTTTGATGTGCAATTTAATTAAACTCAAACTATCCTCATGTGTGTAAATACTGTCTTTATTTGGCAATGAATATCTTAATTCAGTATTTTTGCTAAAGCCTAGCTTCTATCTTTTCCAGTAATTCGTTGAAAGTTTATTATCTTGAGTCTACTTTAATTTTTCAACGGTCAACATGACCCTCTGGTAAAAACATGCAAAATGACCTCCAGTAATATCATGATATATGAAACGACAGCAAGTCTTGTGTTTTTATGAATCGGGCACCCGGCTGTCAGGAATGACTGACATTTTTCATATTTATTTCTGTGACTTCCCTGACCTCCGCAAGGCCCCACGTTTGTTGGTCCAGCTACATCTCAGGCTGGCCAACTCCTGTAGCAGTTTCCATGTCAGTCGTAAACTCTGAGGGAAATTTTGGACAGGAGCCTTTTTTCTACTGTGCTTTCTCTGATTGACAGCTCTCCCCGATCACCAGGGGCATGAAAACAGTAGATGAGAAAACCAAAGGGAAGTGCTGTCTCAGCCTTAGACCGAACAGAGAGAAAAAAAAAAGTTTTCCATCAGGGAGATAAGCAGCCATGTATTTATAGCAAAGAGTGTCTTAGAGTCTATCTCATCTCCATGTGCTAATGAAACAGCCGGCTGATCAAGACCCCGTCTCACCCACTAATAGGAGAGTGGCTTTAGCTGGAGCCTCTCATATTCTGGCTTTGTACCATTTTTTCTCGGGAGGGAAACGCAGTGTGAAATGAGGAGCTATGTGCCCACTCATGCTCCCCCCAGAGACTGGGTATTTTGGCGATAATGAATTTGTCATCTTGCAATGCGGCTGACTTGGCCGGGCTCCTTTCCCTTTGTGACCGGGAAGTTATTAGAAGGAGCCACGTCCACGGAGGCCTCGGGTGCTGATTATGTTTACATGTTTGTACAGTTTGCTTTGTTCCCATCCTCAACCTGTGTGTTTGTAAAATCCCACATGCAAGATCATATCATCAGGGAATCGGTCTATCAATGCATTGCAATATATACTTTTTGCCAATTCAATATTGATTCAGAAAATCTGTAAATCAATACCCAGCCCGACTCCTCACATTCCCCTCATTGTCGTTCTCGATCCACAGCTCTGCATTCACAACGCACGCTCTGCCCAGAGTAAACACCATAAATATGTTCATCCACCAAATCTTACTTTTTGGCAAGGGCCCTCCTCTCCTCCGGGGTATAATCAAGAGATCCTATCGCTCCCTCTCCTTTTGTTGGCATGAATCCGATTATAGCTATTAGGGCGGTTCGGACTGGAAGAGAAACAGACAAGAGAGACAAAACAAAAACAAAGAGGAGATGAGATGAGGGAAAAATTTGAAAACAGAGCACGTTAAACATTGCTTGTTAAAACAGAGTTGGTCAAATTACACGACAGGCTGCACATGTGGTCATGTTCCGAATCCGCGTTACATAAGTGGGAATAGTGCTTTGTTTTCCGAGGGTAAGCCTGGATTTACCCCGATGCCTGTGCAGACAGTCACCACCAGTCTGTCCTCACACGTTCTCCAGCTGGCAGGGGACACATTTTACAATATGGTCAGGGTCAGGGGTTTGCTGGGGTTGATCCAATACACCGAATAAAGCATCTGGAAGCCCATTATATGTGTTTCTGATAGATAAGCCCACTTTACAGGTTTTTTTAAACTTTGAATTATATTTTAATAACCACCAAATATTGACACCGACAATCGCATGGACACTATTTTTCCAGAGTTTAGATGTAAAAGAACCATTCCAGTGACATTGCTATTATAAGTCCAGTAAATCCTCTGTGCTCGCAACTTACATTATCCACAGCCATTTAACAATTAATGTGGTGCCGTGATTTTTCAAATGAGATGTTGCTAGCGTCCAGGGGCTCATTGGTTTCAGTTGATTCATAATTCATACAGACTTGAACATGGCTAATGTCTCATACTGAAACACATCTGCACTGGTTACGAGCTGTGACAGCGGTATTGTGAGTATGTGTGTGTGTGGGATAGATGATAAATGCAGTCCCGCAGACAGCTTCTGTGGTGGGAAGTACCACACAGGCAGTTCAAGTACTTTGCGGTGTTTTTATGTGTTTGTCGACACAAAAGAATCACAGTGGTGCAAGACACATGAAAGCTTACAGGTGTGTGTGTGTGTGTGTGTAGTTCAACAGGAAGGCCAGTCTGACGACAGAACTTCTCCTCACAGCTGCTACGTGGCTTTGGTGTAAGGAAAGTCAACATGTAAACCTTTATCAGTTTGTTTGTCTATTTTAAAAAGTTTGTTAATATAAAAATACATACAAGCAGTAAATGCCCAATTCCTCTATATCAAACTCTTTGGATGGTCAGACCTGGAAAGTTTGCATACTAGTTAGTAAGCAAACAGCGGTCAGCACTGGATTAACACTTGCAAAGTAGTGACATTTTGAAAAGAGAAGGTCAGGCCAGCGAATATGCTTATGAGGAGTTCAGACGAGGAGATGATTACACTTTCTATGGAATGACTTGTGCCATATCAGTTGGGACCAGAGTGTACTGCCGAGGTGAGCAGAGACACAGGGAAAGGTCAATAAGAAGGGGACACTGCCTCCCGACACCGTCTACTCAACCTGAACCATGCACTCTGGAATGAGCAGACAGCAGCTGGAGCTGTGCAGTTGAAATATATGCCAAAATATGACGGATAATCGCTGAAGCCCTGATGCAACGCACAGAATGATTCTCTGTATTTACTGTGCAGTCAGAAAAGACTGTGGTGTACAGTATGTATCTGTTATCAGTGCTCTCTAGAATCCCCTCTGTATAGTAAAGACTAGTCCTGTTTGTGGAGTAAAAAAAAAAGACAATTTGCTCTATACAATGTTATAATATTGTTGTACTGCAATCAACACTAAGTTCCTATAAGAGTAAATCCTTTAATGAAACGTATTTCTTATTGTGCTCTGCGTTCTCCGACTATTGTTATTTGGCTTCAACATACAAAATCACTGGAATGAGCCTTTAACAAATTATTGATAAAAGGCCGTTTCCTTTTGCTGAAATGCATAATTTATTTTATTTGCTCTGTGGTTTATTTGTCCCCTTTTTTTTGCTTCCACAACACAGGTCCAGCTGCTCACACGTTTCAGCTACGTGGCAACAAAGAGTAAAAGCAAAGGCAGATTTCCTTATTCTCTACACCTGAGAGCAGCCAACACTTATTGATAAAGTCCATTAAAGCCGCACTCAATTAACATTCATTTGTGTGACGGTAGATATATTTTTTTTACATTTTTGTGATGTTGATTTGTGACGGGCTCTAAGTCTTAGGGTCTTTCCACAGGTTTTCAGCTTCCTTTTAGTATATTATTTGCTTTTGACTACCAATCACTGTGGCCTGATTTCAACTGGAGTTCTCCAGGTAGCATATTCAGGTTTCTCAAAGGTATGAGCTCATACGAGCGCTTATCCATGAATCCTGAATCCAGGATATGTTTACATAGACGAATGCATAACCACGACACTCATAAAAAGTCATAATCAGGATTCTACTTCATGTAAACACACTCCTTTATAGTAACCATTACCATGAACACATTTTAGTAATTACATCTCATCCTCCCATATGGTGCGTATCTTAAAGGGGCAGTAAGCGATTTGGGAGAGAACATGTTTCTCTCTTTGTTGTTGTTGTTGTGATTTTCCTGCTCTGGCCCGTGACCTTGGGTATGTGAGACCTATGCGCTAACCACTAGGCCAAAAGACCTGAGTTGCTGCACTACCCGCTAGCATGTCTCTTAAAGTTTCGACGAGGGATGTTTACAAACTGCACTCGCAGCGAGCCATTTGTTTTGTTTCCGATTTACGGAGCCGGGGCTGAGACGAAAAAACGGATTTTTGATTTTTTGACATGCCGTGTAATTAATCACATAAAAATGTCACGGCAATGCTCACTGCTAAAATGTACATTTAAGATGCCGGCACTCTTACAGTATTACGTACAAACAGTGCAGGAAAAACAGCTGGAGGGGGAAAATGTACAAACACATTGGTGAATAATTATATATTTATATGTGTCTCTGAATAAATAGGAATATGTAAAGTGGGAAATAACAAATCTCCTCCAACGTGACATCAGAGGGAGCGTTTGAATTACTTAGCCACACTTGATTGAATGCGTTGGCGCAGCATGCACAGTCAAGCAGCAAGCAGCAGCCAACAGTAGTGAGTGTAACCAGGGAATCACTACAGCCGGCCGGCCTGTGAGGTCCACCACTCAGCCAGGCCTCCTGCAGTCGACCAAAACACCGTGAGACACAACTTGTATACAGCCAGAACACAGGAGGGGAAGTCAAATCTCTGAGACAGGTACCGTGTTGGCTGAAAGAGGTTTAAAACATCCATTGTCTTCCAATTAATTGCGTTATTGATTTAAACCTTTTCTTTTGGTTATAAGGGGGAGGCAGTAGTGTAGAAAATGAGCTTTGAGGCTGATGCCCTGTCTCCCGCTGAGTTCCCGCGGAATGAAGTCCCATGCTGGGGAAGTAACATGAAAGCAGAACTCAGCAAAAGGATGACTGGCCAGTAAAAAAAAAAAAACTTATTAAAAGTTCTTGGAAGAATCATTTTTTTATTTTTTTACTTTGGAGGCCAAAAGAAAGAATGCTCACTATTGTCCCAATAGGCAGCATCACCATCAAATATTTAATAAATATTCATTACTTGCAGTGACCAAAACCAAGGCCTCATGGAAATCCATGTAATTTTTCAACAGGATTTGAATATGTGGTGGGTACATGTTGTACAATATACTGTAGATGGACTGTAATGCTGGATGAAAAAAAACCTGTCAACCATCAACTCTTAATGATGCGATGCCTGTCAATTTATCAAATACATTTTTTTTTACCTCAGCTAACTAACCAGTTTGAACGGGTTTTATTTATAATATCCCCTTTTTTTATGAATATACATTGTAAGTTACTGTTCTGTTTAAATTTGCTCTTTTATTGCTCCTCTATGTTTGCCTGTTGTCTTGTTAAATTTCCACGGGCACCACTGCCTTCAGTACAACAGCGGACTTGTGTCTTACTCACCACTCGGCTGCTGATCTGGTCTTTTGAACTGGAAAATTCTGTGCATGCATAAATTATTTTGAGTCACTTTCATTTGGTCGAGTTTTTTTTTGGAACGCCAATATTCTGCATCAACGAAACGCAACACTTCCAGTCTGGAAATCCACATAGAAGGCTACTAGTATCACAAAGGACACAGTTTCCCTCTGTTCCATTAAATTAAATATTTGCAGGACACATCCAGTTTCCCTGATGGTAGTGAATAATTCAAAGAAGAAGAAGAAAAAAGAGTAAGGCGATGCATCGTGAGCAGAGTGGTGAGTATTAAATGAAATGAATGCTGTTGGTCACATCAAAAATGCTGTATTTACCATATGAGCGATTTAAGAACAAATAATAACATCCCTCATTAATGTTTTTAACTCACTATTTGTTTAGGCTGGCCACATCCTGGCTATTAATTGAGACTTGTCATCATCTGAATACTGAGTTGTGGTAATGTGACTTATGATAAGAATGTACAGCAAAGTCACCGTTAAGATTCTAGCACATCCACACAGGACATCAACCATCATTTTCCTACGTCTGCTAGAAACTTTGGTGAATCATCAGAATTCCAGCTCTACAAATAATGATACCCATTTTTTACAGAAGAACTTTTTAAGAGGAACTCAACCAAGAAGAAGAAGAGGAAGACGAGGAGCTTAGGGCTTGCCATTGAGGATACTTACTGCTCCACGAGGGCTGCCAGGTCTCTGGATGATGGCCAGAGATGCTCAGACAAATCTTCTTCCCAACTTCGAATCTCCCATTCGGCTAGGAGGAGAGGCAATAAAGAGGAGGTGGAGGTGAGTATGTGGATGGGGGGAGAAATGAAAAGAAACAAACAAAAGAGCAACTGAAATGGAGGCTTGAAAGAGTAGGAGAGTGGAGGAATGCGGTCTGCTCTTCTGCAAAGTGAGAGTTTGCAAACTATATCTGAAAGATCACAGGAGGAAGTGAATGACGATAGTGTCAATCAACACGATTCAAGAGTGCAATGACTTTTATCGGGCCGTAATTAGTGCAAGTTGTCATACAGCTGTCTGAGCAGCATAAGACGATGTCGTGTTCCTCACAAAAAGCAGCTCAAATCCCTCTGACAGTCTGGTGACAGCCCGGGCTTTATGCTGACAACTGTCACCAGCGTGTGATGCAGCGAGAAACAGCTGAAGGTTAAATGACGTGCCATCAATTTTCCACTCTTTGATCATCTGATGCGATGCCTTCCTGTTCCACTCGGGCAGGAGAGTAATTGGATTGCGGACGAGCTGGGTGCTTACTGTGAGGAGGATGATGCTGGGGGGCTTCATGGGGTACTCTGGGGGGAGCACGATTCGGCCGTGGTACACGCCCCCGTCGAAATCGGAATCCGGGGGCCCGCGCACTGAGAAGTGCCATTCAAAGAGGTTGTCCTGCGGAGAGGAGAGGAGGGAAATGTCACATCGAGCTACATGGCACAGACATGAGAACCCTTTGACTTCTCGTGTCTGCCTGAAGTGACAACACTGACACCGACATAACTATATATATACACATATATATGTAAATAAATAAAATATAAAGAGATATGTGTGTATGCACCTACACACACACAGAAACATTCAATTCATCCTTTTCATACACTAGGAGCAATTGGGGGTTTAGCTTCTTCTTTCTACTCACTTTGATATAAATATTACGACGTAAATATTAATATAAGGTTTAAGGTTAGGATACTAAGCTGGGACATAACTGGACTGTTCTTGTTCGTTTTTGCCTGATGTGATAATTACGTTTATCGACTTACCGTACGACACATGAATATGACCTCAATAATTTCATTAACCTCAATGACAGCCTTTGTGTCTACATGCGTGTTTGTTGACATAAGAATGAACGTCAACAACAGTCCGGCAAAGTGTCGCCGCTTCTGTCCTCTCCTCTGTTCTCGTCATATGATTAACAAATCACTGATTTGGTCTATAAAATGTCAGAAAATATGGATTTCTTAGTATTTTTCTAAAGCACCATTTCTTCGCTTTGCTTGTTTTGTCTGAGGCCTAATACAAGTCTAAACTGTGGATAACAGTTCTCTCAGCAACACAAATCGTGTAGCACCAACATACTGCAAGCTCACAGAATCAAAAAATGGTCTCAAAATGCCGATAATATTGTTTATTGCAATAATTTCTTGGACACTACAATGTGCAACAAAAAGTAGTCATGGTGACAGGCCTAAATGTAACTAACTTGGGAGACCGTTTATGACCAATGTGATAGTCTGACTGCTTGTATTTCCCCGACCCACCTGACTTTTATTTTGTGATGTCACCATGTTCTCACATCTCATTAGTTTGGTAAGTACAGTCTTATCATCTCCACCGAGGAGGTTATGTTTTCATTGCTGTCTGTCCAACGGCAGGATGACTCAACAACTACTGGACAGATTTCCATGCAATTTTGTGGAGGGGTGGGGCCTGACCCAAGGAAGAACCTATTACATTTTGGAGCGGATCCAGATAAAAAGGCGGATTGGGGATTCATGTTTCACTTTCTTTAATGTGCTGAGATAAGGCGTTAGCCTTGGCGGAGGTATGCGCTCTCTGCGTGCCCCTTTGTTACAACTGATAGATATGATGCACATTACTAAAGATAGAAGTTGTTTGAAAAGGGAATATTTTAGATGCTGTGGGTTGTCATGGTGATCCTCAGCTGCTGAAGTAATACAGTACGAATAGCGTCAGGTGTTGCAGCACTGCCGTGCTCGGTGGCGAACTTACTTCCAGTGGCTGTGCGTGGTAGTGCTCTGTGGGATCCCTCAGCTCGGCTGCCTCTTTCATGAGCCTCTTCACCGCTGGTTATTCAAAAGAAACAAGAGTACAACACACAAAAATGAGGTTAGTATCGGCAGAGTAAATTATGATAATTACTCCTTAGATCACTGGCCTTATTATTTTTTTTTCCATGGAAGCATCACTGGCAGAACAGACTCAACAGAAGAGCCAATTTTATAGCAAGAAAACTGTGCTCTGAGCGATTTCACCTGAGACCAGACACTACACTACTGTTGCATTATTAAACACAAAAGGTCGGATCTGTGGAGGACAAACAAACAATTATGTGTCCTTCCTCAAAATATGCTCATTTGTATTGCTCGCAGCCCTCCTTTTTTTTGTTACTCTGACCACATGCAGTTCGCCTGCTATTCCCCACTGTGGCGTCTTCTTTTTGATTCTCGGCTGCTGTGTGCTCCGGCTCCTTGTTTTTCTTTCTTGTTTCTCACCATCTTGATTGTGACTTGGATTAGAAATTGATCAAAATGTTGATTGTTCATGTGCT
Organism: Scophthalmus maximus; assembly: GCF_022379125.1. Lineage (NCBI taxonomy): Eukaryota > Metazoa > Chordata > Actinopteri > Pleuronectiformes > Scophthalmidae > Scophthalmus > Scophthalmus maximus. The sequence continues at coordinate 3,674,198 of NC_061532.1, forward strand.
ACACGTTAACAAGCATGATCGCCGATTTCATGAAACTGCTAGTGAGTCGGTTGCTAGATTCGGTTTCCTCTCCATTAATTCAGCAGCAAAATTAAGATATTTAATAAAAGCTCGTACAAACATTAAAATAAAAAGTTTTTGGCGCCACCAAAAACAGGCAGCACCACAGTGAGTCAGGATTCTGTGCCATGCTTCCATCTTGTATATGAATAATTTTGTGACATCTTTAGAAATGATGCATACTGGCCAGTGCTTTGCCATAATTATTTGCAGCCCTGCCAGTGACACTATGGCAGCGCAATGACTAACTCTCTATATCCTCAGAATCTGCAGCAGTCCACCACCATATCTTGTGTGTGAGACTCTACAGTTCCACCCAGTCGTGTGAAACTATTTCCAAAATGCAGCAGTTTCACAGGCCAAGATTCCTGATATTCCCCCACGCAGAGAGCAGCGAATGTGCTGTGCTTCTGGGTGATGGGACGCTAACACAGATGGACAGATGAGCGGAGCACGCAGCGAGACATGTGCTCCATGTACTGGCGGGTGCACACAGTCCGCTAAAAGAAACACACTCGATCACGCTGGCTGGAACAACAATGCTTCCTCAAATGTGCAATCCAAAAGCCACCTTCGGAACAACTATTTTAATTAAACGCTTTCGCACTTCGTCTCCCACAAAGCCTTTGGGGAGCAGACTGGTGTTCTGCGTGATTAAATAATTTGTTTGATTAGGCAAAAGGCTGAGAGGAAAAGAGGTGCACATTTAGGCACCGTGGATATCTCAGCTCTTAATAACATCTGATAATATCATAATTGTTCAGTTGTTGGGATATTTCATCATATATCAGTAAGAAGCGGATTCTGAGAATACCACCGTCTCTCCCCCATGTTTACCTGTTTTCTTTATAACTTCAGTCTGAAGAATATTTCCGCAGCATTAAATCCTACATAGTCATATCGTCCTCACCACTTGGCTGCTTGCAATTAATCTTGTTAAAAGCTGACTAATTAGTTCCAGTCCATTCACCTTGGCTATTTTTTGTCAGCCGTTAAGATGCTGTCACAATACAAGGTTTCCAGCAGCTCCCTTTCCTGTTGTGCTTTTAATGTGACATGGCATGATGTCATCCACAAATGCTCTTCCTCATGGTAAAGTGATGAAACTCTCATAGCCAGTTGACATGTCCATATAGAGTAAAAAATAAGACAGCAGTGTTTCCTTTTTCTTGTGCTAATGATTGTTTCTTAGAACCTGAAATGCGGTTATGGATGCGTGTTCCTTCCTCCAGCAGACTATTAATGAGAAGTATCTGCTGGAAGCATTGAGCCTTATTAGCAGCAGCTTATAAGAGCAAAAAATTAATATATATTTAAAAACAGCAAAGAAGAAACGACTGTCATTATCTATACAAGATCACTCGATGATTGATCAATATACTATACAAACAAGTTTATATAAACTATATAAACTATACCCCCACTTTTAAGGGGATATCCAAGCATCCCATAGGACTATACATAACCTGATTCTTGTATAAATCGAAAATAATTAATGATTATATGGTAGGAATTATGTCATCATGACATCACTCTGAAGTCACAAAATGATGTCATATGATGTAGTAATAAATAAACATTTGCAACCAATGAAATATACTATCTAAAATGAACCATCGTCATATGGTATAAGTTACATCATAACAATATTGTATTATTACAATATAAAAAAATTACCCTTGCCTGATTGTGGAACATACAGCATGAGCACAGGTCATGCATAGTCCTAATGGTGTAGGTACGTCCACCTCCCTCAATGACTGTTTATGTGCCATTTCTTCTTCTTTTTCAAAGAAAGTACATTTTAGAAATGACAGGATTATTGTTGGTCTCAGTACATTTAGCAAACAGCCTACACAGACACACACACACATCACTCACTGTGGTCAAATTGAAAGATTGCTTAAAGTTGCTCATATGGGATTATAGGGCGAGTAGCAGATGACAGCAGCAGTAATGATGCTCCTCCGGGCTACAAACACAGCTGAACTTCTAACCCCTGGCTCAAGGCGGGAGGAAGAGTAAACACGTTTTCGGTTGTGTTTACGAGGTCAGTCACCACCCATGGGGGCATTTGAGTGGGTTGGTGTGCAGACACAACGTGCTCTCAGAGCGAGGGGGGCCAGAGGAACATCTGCTGGTATTAACCCTGGTGTCATGACCTCGCCCGCAACACGCACAGACCTTCTGCGTTAATCTGAATACAGACGGCCGAATCACTCAAGGAAGGAAAGTAACACAAGTGATGATGATGATGATTGCGGGGGAGGGGGTTACTCAGTGCCCTGGCAGCAAAGGACATGAGTACTGTTCTTGATGTAACACTGACTAAAAGGCTGCGGCCGCTCCAGTCAGAGTACAGGGGCCAACAAAACAACAGTGCTGATCTCAGACTCTTACGTTGACAGCGCTCGTCACACGTTTGAAAGTGGCAGTTGAGCTACTGGAGAGCAAGGTCAATTTGCTTGCTTTCGCTCACTCACGGGATGCTCCTCAGAGCTACCAGTGCACAGCCAGAGGGATCGGAATGGGGCTGGAAATTGGAAAGCAATTGTGACTAGGAAAGCAGAACTAAAAAGGTGTTCACAAGGGGCAAAATTGATTTTGGGATCCAATCGAGCGTGGATTGCAAGGGTGTTGAACAAGAAACGGAGACTGTGGAATGAGGAGAAGAAGACGAGGGGGCAGCGGTAGTGTGAGGGTAAATAACATGGCGGACGGCCAGGCAAGCTGAGAGGACGTGCAGGCTGCGGAGGTGGGGGCGAAGCAGTGGGGCAGAGGGACGGCCCAACACCACACGGCTTTCAGAGCACGTGCCCTGCTTATTACGCCGGAGGATAGACAATCTCCAGTGTAAATGTGGACCTCAAACACGGGGAAGAGGCTGCAGGCATTTTCGTGGCTTGCCCTGCCTCCTCCTGTTTTAACAAGCGTGTCTTCAAATTATTAAGACACAAGGGCAGATGATAAACGGATCCCATGTAAATAAATCCAAACCTCCAATGCACCGGCGTTCTCAAGCTTCTTGACCCACAGCTGATCAAGATAGACCTCATGTTTCAGCACTTCTGCATTGCAAAACTATTTCCTAAATTCAGACACAGAACTGATGCCTATTACACTTAATGAGAACTCCTACCTGAGGGATGTTACTGCTGGGGTGTGATTGGCATATGCTTTTTAATGTTGTGGGTTAGATTCCTCTGCCTCGTGTCAGCTCTGCTTTCACTGCGCATATGCACGCATACATAATACCTCCTTCATCAATCCATCCAGATTTTTTAAAAAAAGAAACAGACATGCATTAAGCCAACAAATTTGGTAACAGACAGGACGCTTGACTGTGCAGTGAATCGTCAGCCCGACAATCTGCAAACAGCTGAACATGTGTCTGCGCCGGTGCTCAAACTGTGTGAGCTCCATCCATCCGTCAAGACTCTCAATGTGACATTACAAATTCAGAAATGATGAGGCTGCTGCAGGGCAGCCTACCTGTTCACAACCTGTAGCTGCAAGCTGAAAATGAGACTGGCAGCAGAGGAAATGAAATTTTCATTAAATGTAGCTGACACTACTGCACAGCCAACTTTACAGGCCTTTTTTTCTTTTTTTCTTTTTTACTTGCTCAGTTACATTGTGAAACTGATGCAAACCAACTCCTTTCGTCTTGTTGAACGACAAGAAACACAGTCCTTTTTCTTTCTAAAGAGGGACATTCTATGATAAATATATTGCACCAGACATGGCACATTGCAATTTTCCATCTGATGCCCCTTGGCGTATTTACAATGTAAACGCAACGATATTTGTTTTTGCATAACACATAAATACATCTGGAGGACAGCGCAGTGTACAGTATACATTCAGAGAGGCTTAATAATGGTTTAAAAGGGCAGTAAGCGATACACGTTTTGTAAAAACGTGTTGGTTTTACACTCAGCCCAGGCTCCGTAAATCTAAAACCAAAAAATTGGTGCATAGCGCACCACACAACACATTTTGTAAACTCTCATAACAGAGGTCGCAGGTTTGCGGTCAAGCAAGAGCAGTAAAATCACAATAACAACAAAGAGAGTGACAAGCTTTCTCCGAAATTGCTTCCTAACCCTTTAATGGTCACAGGACTGGCAGTCTTTCAACCTTTTAGTTTCAACCAGTTTAGCAACCACTTAGTTTTGTATTAATAGCACACCACTCTTGTTGCTGTAATTGATAAAAAAGTATAAGCAAATTGTGTCGAGCAATGTTTTATATCACCGTCTCCCCTCATTCATGATCTGGTTTGTCTTATTCCACCACAAGCTGTTGAAACATATCGTTTATGGAGTGTCTTATAAGTCAGACGCAAGGAAAGATGTTCAAAGCTCAGCAAGTTGAATTTTTTGATAGTATTGCAATAGCTGTATGAGTTTGGTCTTCAAGTCTATGGCTGAGTACAGACACCAGCTTGCAGAGTATATTTTGGAAACTCCACATACTAAAAAAACAAAAAGTACTTCCAAAATGTCTCATGCAGAAAAAAAAGGAGATAAGAGCAGTGGAGGTTCTCTGAAAACAGCCAGGAGCCTGGACATCACCAGCCATGCTGTGTGCAGAAAAATCTCACAAGACCATAAAGGAGATGGGCACCTTTGATGTTGGCCACAAACAACCAAGTATTGCCCCTTAGAATTCCCATCAAAACCCAACAGCACAAACGGCTGGTGGCCTGGGGATCAAGAATCACAACTCAAAAAAGTGTCCTCAAAATGTTCCCGAGGCCAGAGGATTGTTATTCAAGAGAGGGGAGTGAGAGTGCGGTGCGTGGAAAAGAAATAATTACCGAGGAGAGGGGGACGAGCTGCGGAGGGGAATAAAATGACAGCAATTAGAATGAAGAGATGGTGAAGGAGGAACGGCTGCGGGACATGTGTGGCATCGCTGAGAGGTTGTGGGGGCAAGTAAAAGCTGCGGAGGTCTAATTCCTCCGTGTGTCTCTCTCTTACTCTTTGTGGGTGTATTCCTTTTATCATAGGGTTCCTATACTCCCGTTTAATAAATATATATATATATATATATATATATATATATATATATTTTATAAAAAAGTCTCTGCTCAATGTTCTATGCCGATGAAACAGTAGGTGGTATCCTGGAGGCCTACTAGGCCATATAACTCTGTAGAGTTTTCTTCAGAACAACAACTATGTTGGTTAAGTGAAGGGCTTTGGTTGCACTAGTACAGTTAATATGTAATTATGTGTGTGGTGGGAATCCGGGACATATCAGAAGCGTTTTGCATATTCTATTCATTCTTTCGAAATAAAACATTTGTCTCCCTACTTGGGGTTGAACGATTTTAGAAGAAATGAGAAAAAAATTATTTGACTGAAACATTGATATGATGCTATCAAAAGTTTAACAGGTTGTTAAACTGTGAGATTTCGTCTTCTAAGGACCGACAGACAAAGCAAAAATCATAATTCCCTCATCCCTGGCTGTCCCTGGCAAAGCAGTATACACTTTTGTGACGCATTCATTCTTCCTGCAGTGGACTCAACCAGGCCGGTGTTTTCTTATTTGCTTCGAGTCTGCTGCAGTTGTCAAAAGTGGAAGTGTACGAAACTAGACATCAACATTTAACCCCAGCTGACCGAGGTAACTAAGGATGAGGAGAATCAATGAGCTCAAAGCCCAGTATGACAGATCTTCACAGTTCCTCTCCCATTCCCTCGCAGCACAACAGCGAACATACAAGTGTTCATTGGGAATACAGTGGATTTTAGGACAACATTAAAAGCCCTTTACAGGTGAGGGAATACTTAAGGAATGCTTGGATGCGTTCCCATGATGTCTGTAACAAAAAAGGCGTGAACTGAGAAAAAACATTAGATAAATCCCCCTTTCAGGGGGCTGTGGCACAGGAGCTAGAGAGGGTTGTCAACTAACCAGATGGATGATGGTTCGATCCCTGGGTCTTTCAGTCTGTGTGCGAAGTGTCCTTGGGTAAACCGGTGTATGAAATGTATGAATGATAAGTGATGGAAAAAGAGCTGTGTAAAGAAGTGCTGTATAAGAAGTGTGTAAATAGGAGAATGGGACTTGTAACTGTAAAGTATAACGGAGTTTTAGGGCCACAGTGAGGAAAAAATAAATAAAAGTGAGACTTAAAAAATAAAGTTGTAAATTTACGTGAAAAAGTCTTAATATTATGAGAATAAAGTCAGGATTTCATGAGAATAGAGTCGTGATTTTACTAGAAAAGTTTTAATTTTATTTAAAATTATATTACGGATATAAACAGCAACCCAGGAAACAGGCATGAGCCCTGGCAACAGCTTTCTCTGGTGTTGCGCCACACTGACAACAGGTACGTTTATGTCATGTTACCAATGTTAAACGCTTTTAGCCCGTTGGCCCCAGACTGAAGTACAGCTTCACAAAGTTTCTACACGTTCCTCATTTTAACGCATGGGACCGCTCTTCTGACATTTCTCCATTAAAATAACAGACCAAAAAAACAAATTTACGACTTTAATTTCATAATATTACGACTTCATTCTCATAATATTATGACTTCATTCTTTATATTTCTAAGTCTCCAATTTTTTTTCTCTTAATGTGGCCCTAATTAAGGATGGCCCAATCCAATATTCCATATCAGTATCGCTGCAATATCGGCCAAAATGACTGGATCAGATATCGGAAGAAATAAGAAGTAAAATCAGATCTGATTACAGGAAGCAAACCAAATAAATGCCTATTTACATATCTGCTAAGCCTTGAACGACAGTCCGGCATCATATTTTTATGCAAATTTATTATTATTTAATTAACAGTTTACAGTTCAATTTTTTTTTTGCTTGTTTGAATGGTGCAGACCAAAAAAAAATTCGGCCACAAGTTCTGTGAGAAATAAAACAGCAGTATTCCATAACTCAGTCATGTTGCTGGCTATGTATGTCTTCCTTTAGGGGGAGTTGATTATTTGTCTTTCAGTTGAGAATGAGGTTTCAGCTGGCTTGGTTAAGCAAAGTGAATCCTGAACAATGCATCATTAATATTTTATTTTACGAGTGGGGTAAAGATTGTATCAGATTAGTAACGAGTCGGTAACGGGACCGACACGAAAAAGTGGTATCGTCCCATCTCTAGCCCTCATACACCGTTGTATGTAAAGCGATTTGGGTGGTTGATAAGACTACCATTCACAAAACTGATTGATTTAATCTGGCAAAAGGCATTAGCCCGTATTTATAGGTATCTAATGGTTCCGACCTCTGCTGGGGAGGAGGGTTGATTTACTGGACCTCTTGCGATTAGAACCCTGGTCCAAGGAATGGCCTAAATGTCCTGACAGCATAAGCACAAGTCAGAGACACTGGGCCTCATTACCATAGCAGCAGCAGCAAGCAGCAGCAGTAAATGAGGCATTAAGCTGCACATTATGTCTGGGAGGAGTAGGACTGAGTGTGCAGAAAAGACAGACACCAGAGTGATGCTATAAACAGGAAAATACCATTTGTGAGATCCTCCCTACCACAATGATCAATCTTCACATACTACATGCACATGCAGTTTGTAAAATCACACCATTTTATTCAAACTTCCTAAGACAAAATTGAGTCATATTTTTCTTTGTCTAAAAAAGTTTTAGTAAATCAAAGAAAAATATAAATATATATATATATATATATATATATATATATACTGGTGGCATGGGTGAGAAAGACACATAGGGACACTTCTAGGTGATGGCTGGATGAAGAGGCTAAAAGCTATTCAGGTTAAACCGTCCACTCTATCTTTTTTGCCCAGCGGTCAGTCGTGATTTTCCACTTTAGGAATCCATCAGTGGCCCGCAGTGGAATCAGGAGTACTCCGAGGTGTGATGGGCTATCAGGGCTGGACAGGCACTTCAGAATGAGAGATGAGCTCCTTGGGAGGGCCAGCTTTGAACCTCGTCCATCAGTTTCTTCTGGGATGGGCGCTGGCAGCCGCGGCTTTGATGGCAGGGCCAGCTCTGCATCGGGCGGGGACTCTGAGCCCTTCGGGTCAGGGGCATGATTTCCTCGTGTCTACTCCAAATCACAGCGGGGAAAACGTTTGATCTCCATTGTCAAGTTCTGCCGGTCCACCTTGCCATCCGCTGCCATGACTCCTGTTTACTAACTCACCTGATCGGATGATGTTTGGTGAATAACAAATACAATCTTAATTTTGTTGCATTTGGCCAAATTGGTCATGATAACAAGTAGGGCTAAAATGACAATGGATTTTTTTTAAAGGCAGGTATCAATATTGTTATTTGGGAGTTAAAAAATCATGACGCATTATCCATTTTTTTAAACATAATCCCATGATAGAAATTGGGCTGAAGTGGCTTATTTAATAATACTGTACATACTGAAGGATTGCAGGAGGATAATAAGACCTCAGATCAGATGAGACAACCCGCTGAATTTAATTCTATTTAACTATTAAATTGAGGGAGCAAAAGTAGTATCGGCTCCAAATATCGGCTCAAGAAAATCGGCAGTCCGTATCGGTCATCGGCTAAGGCTGATTAAAAAAAAAATCTGTATCGGCATCGGCCCTAAGAAATCTGTATCGGTCGACCCCTAGTTTTCAGAGCAGTAAATATGTCAAATGAATATTGCTCCGCCACTCTCCACTACCCAGACCCTCACTTTGCACTTCACTACATAAAGAGACAGCACTTCCTACAGTACAATGACAGACTCATGTAGATTCTGCATTGTAGATCTGTCAAGTGTAGAACGTACTGTAATTCCTTTTGGATGCTGAGCAGGGAGAGGAGAGGAGAGCGGCGGCGGCATTCACCACTCCCTGCCAGTGCCCGGATGAACTGTGACAGCCGCATCATTTCCCATGCCCATTTTTGGTCCGTCCTTCCGGTAACAGTGAGCAGAGTTGACAAGGAAAAGCCCTTTTGCCACACGTGTGCCTTTGGCCTCTGGTGGCTTTGCAGAGGTCCAGTCAGTAGCTCAAGGCGATGGGGTGATAATCCTTGTATTCCACATCATCTTATATAACACACATTTTGAGTGTTTGCCACCGGGACTGATTCACAGTTGGTCCAGAGGGGGAGAGGGGAGATACTATTGCATAACAACAAACTCTGAAGATCTAAAAAAGCATAAAGCCTGCGGGGAGGGGGGTAAGAGGATCTTCCAAAGTCTGGGCGTTTTTTTTATTGCTCTTTCAGCTGCTGCTGCTGCTTCCACCACATTCAGCTAAAAAGGTAAAGCCAGGAGGACAAGAAAGGAACTAATCCCACTCTTTGAGTCAGCTCCCGAATTTTGAGAAAGCGGAAGGGTATGATAAGGTACAGTAAAGGGGGGACGGAATGACGTCAATATAACACACCAGACAGCACAAAAAGATTTTTTTAAACATCACTGAGCACTGAGAATGTGACCACCAGGAACATGCACAAAAAAAATTTAAAGTCCAGCCGGGAGTCAAAATGGACACAGCTGGCAAACTCAATAGTGTCTATCAAGGTTATGGCATCAGTGTCCATTTGGAAAATTACAGCTGGAACAGTTAATTGATTAATCGATTAGTAATCGACTGCTATATTAATTGCCAACCATTAATTAATTAAAGGTAGTTTTTATGAAGAAAAAAACGTCAGAAACCTATGATTTCAGCTTTATCAATGTATTTTTTGTTATTTTTGCTCCTCTATGACATTAATAGAACAATATTTTGTGGACAAAACAAAACATCATCTTGGGGTTTTGGGAAACAAGCTCAACATCTTTTGGCATTTTATGGCCCAAACAACTATTTGATTAATCAACAGATTAATCGATAATGAAAATAATCGTTAGTTGCAGCCCTATAGAAAATATTAATTTTCCTACCACAGCCTGTTACATTTGCAGTATATAACCTCATGTTACTAGCTTCAAGCTACAACAGCCCTTCCTCAGTATAGTCTTACTTCTAATGTGAGGATATTAATTTGTTTAACAGCTATTGTTTCTTATTATGCTCTTTGGTTTCTTTTCTGTGCTACAAATCACTCTCCAGACTCACCAGCAGCTTAATTACTGCCACAGCAGCTGATTTGGCTCCTTTCATTTCTTTCATTCTCACAGTTAATCTTGACCTCATCAGGATTTTACTCTGTAATCATTTGTGACTTCTGTGATTGCGATTCCTGCGAGGAGTTGTCACAGCAGGGCTGAAGCCTTTCAACAGAACATAACCTACACTTATGTTTTTGTTCTGTATTCTGTAGGTTCACTAATACACTAACAGTTCAACTGAAACAAAATCACTAGATGCCAAGTTCCATTTTTGCTCTCCCTAACTCACAGTTATCGCACTCATCGCTGTGACTTAGAGGTCAGAGGTCATCGCCAAGGCATTAGGAGACATGCGTTTTCATCTATTAGGCTTCAAAGTGCACGTTTTGAGGTTAGCGAGGACTTCAACTCAGGCATTCAACAGGAACTGCAATTAAGTTGGCTCTAGAATACAGTCATTCTGAAACTGAATATGAAACCTGAAAAACTGACAAACCAGTTCTAACCCGATAGCCTTTAAGAAATAATGTATGCCTGGGTAGTAAGCACCTGCTTGTGTGTGTGTGTGTGTGTGTGTGTGTGTGTGTGTGTGTGTGTGTGTGTGTGTGTGTGTGTGTGTGTGTGTGTGCGTGTGTGTGTCCTTGGAGCGAGAGTTGTACACCAACAGGACAAACATTAAGCTTACATGATATGGCCTAACCTCAGTGCTCCATTTATTTTACTGGTTTTTTTTATGCCTGCTGACCATCTAAATTTTGAGCTTCAGTTTATTAAAAAGGAGAATATACAAAATCAAAGGTTGAATTTATTAATGTTCTACATTCAATTGTTTGAAAAATGTTCTTTCTATTAATTGTTTAAATTATATTCTGTCGCGTTGTGTACTTACATCATCACAAACTTTTGTTTGATTTGGTCGCCTGTCAAATTGTCAGTGGCATCACATTCCCTTCATGCATTGCATCAGTGTTGTGGTTGCCAACCAAGTCTCAAGCCACTTTTTTTCCCCCGCTACAATTTTCAGATCTTTGAAGTTTTTTTTAAACAATTAATATGAAAAGGATTCGGAATTCTAGTCATCAGACCTCTCGATCTTAAGTTACCAGGGGCGAGCCGTGCAAAAACATTAGCAGCAACTCCCATGATCCCACGCAACTTCCCAACGTCCCCAAACCCCATCTTTTGTCAGTGCTTTGTGATTGAGAGACCCCTAGCAGCAGAAAATGCCAAGTGTGCTCAGCTGGAAAATTAACTTGTATGGCGTCGTGCCATGTTTGTCTTTAAGTTCTGGGTTAAGTGCAAGGCCACATATTCTCCGATGGCCAAGACGGCCCGTTTGTTCAAAAGCCTGAACAAAACCAAACAAAACAAAAATCAAGAGAATAGTCCCGTGCTAATTAACATGAAAAAAAATCTTTTGCAGATTTATCCACTTGTACATGCCACAGTGTTGTCAAATGAATGTATGAAAACTTGAACCGTGACACACACATTGTTTGGGCGCTTTAAGAGTAGATGCTCCTGTAACTGCGGCACACCGAGTGTGTTTACACGCACATTGGGAGCCTTGGTTCGGAGTCTTACCCTGGCTTTCGATCCTATTCAGGACTGACACTGTGTCAACATGTTCACCAGTCGTCTCGCCACTGTGGCCGTGAACAGGAAGGGGTTTACATTTGAAGCCTTTGAATGTTCGTCTTCGAACTAAGCCTTGATTGCCATAAAGTATCCGCGGAACACGTGGAGCTTTAGATCTACCTGTGACTAGGCAGAAGAAGAAGAAAAACAACGGAGAACCAGGAAACCAGTGTCCGTGACTGAAGCCCCGCGCTGCCGACGTGTCCTACTCAAAAAGGGGTGCGTTGCACACGTCAACACCACGTAAACCCAGGAAGAGGAGCGCCGCGGCGTCGTGGTAGTTATTATGGAAGCCGAATGTACATGTGTCGTTTTAGTTCTGAACACTGCAGGGCGTATATCCATGTATATTTCACAAGTGGAAGAAGCTAGCGAGCACACGAGCTGGTATCAGTGGACTATCTGCATCCTGGCTGACGCCGATCACAATCGTGGTATAGTCATTAAGAGATGACAGCGGTTCATTTGTGTCAGAGGTGTTAGCAGGCTCGCTGCTAGCGGCGGCACAACAGGAAGACAACAGCTTACCGGGACTCTTCAGGTTGTATTTGTTCTCCATATCGACTGGACGCGCAGTCGGTTGATTGCTGTGGACTGCCGCTGAGCTTCTTCTGCTCACTCGTGAGTTGGCTAGCTTCCAGCCAGCTACGCGACGCTAGCTCAACTTAGCGGCCCCGGCTAGCTCTCTCCTTCAGTCGTCAGCCGCGAGCGGGACAGGTGAACCCGCGGGTCGTCCACTCTCTCCGGCGGCCCTACCCGGTGCAGTAGCTGAGACAGAGGCGATCTGAGGGGCAGTCGTCACAGGAGCGCCGGGGAGTTGTTTCTCCACTTTCTCCGTTGTTAGGGATTCGAAACTGTTTGTCAGACGTTGTCCACGTGACGTCATTTGTAGGAACATAAACAGGAAGTGAGTGGCTAGCTAGGCGTTGCTCCACCCTGACCCCGCCCCGCGCCCTGCCTCCGATTGGCTTATTTTGCTATTCTGCCCTACTTTTGGCCAATCACAAGTCTTCATTCGCAAATGTAAGCCAATCAGAGGCAGGGCTGGGGCGGATGTTCACCCACCTCGGGATGGTTAAGGTCGGGGGCGATAAAGCAGTGGCAAGATGAGCTTTCTTCCCTTTTCGGCAGATATACACATATACAAGACTATTTTTATGTTGCAACTGCACTTAATAAAAAAAAATTGAGATTCCACTGAATGCATAACACATATTACCCGTCTGTATGCATTTATTAGGTTGGAAATTCTCTTTTTAGTCCTCAGTTTCAGGACAACAACATTTGGAGTTCACAAATTCAGATTGAAAATTCAAGTACAACTAAGATAAGATGAGATATTATTTTATTCGTTCCACAACTGGGAAATTCGGATGTCAATGCAGCAAAATGGATAGCAGAGTATTAACAAAAAAGCAAGCAACAGGTACAAGATATAAAAAAATATAAATAATACAATGTATACAGAGCAGTCGCAATAATTCCAAATGGAAAGTAAGTATTGCACATTCAGTAATTGCAAAGGTTGAGTCATTGTGTGTGTGTGTGTGTGTGTGTGTGTGTGTGTGTGTGTGTGTGTGTGTGTGTGTGTGTGTGTGTGTGTGTGTGTGTGTGTGTGTGTGTGTGTGTCATATTTAATGCAGCAGTGGCAGGGTACCTAAATATAAAGTCCAGACATGTCATGGTATACACAGCTTGAGTCTTTTTGTACACCGGTTTATATTCCTTGGAATGAATATGTAGCTCTATTTGTTAGGACTTATCGTCTCATAAATTAAAATTGATGATGTGCCCACATATCAAGCTAGTCCCTTGTTCAAAAAGCAAGGTATCCACGTGTCCCCTAGCTGAAGGGACACAATCGTATTGCTGAGTGCAGAGGGAAGCTGTTACCGAACAGTGGAGGCTTTTTGAGGCACTGTCAGTTGAAGAGGGGGGGAAAAAAAGCTATTCCATGTCCCGTCTCTGCTTTAATGTGGCCTACTTGTTATTGCAACTGTCACCACTCTGACGCTAGGCTTGCCATCTCCAGGGGTGGTTTTGAAACTGCCTCACCACAAGACGCTGCTGGCACCTTTCAAATCCTGCCAGGGATGAAATACACATATGCTATTTCTCAGTACATCTTTATGTTTGGTCTGCCTCTTCCTGCCACCAAAGGTGAAGATTTTAATATGTCAAAATGTCTTTGGCAAACCCCCTTTCCCTTTAGCATTAATGCAGTCATTCAAAGGATGAAATGTCAAGAACATGTCAGTTTCGAAGGATGAAGCAATACACAGAAATCTGTGAGTCGCAGACCAGATTATTTTACAGATACTTCACAGAGAATTTACAGAAGCTTTAGAGGCTTAATGCAAGTTATTGAAGATTACTTTGACCTTGACCTGTTCACTTTCTCTTTAAGTATTAATGATGTTTGAACCAATTTATTCAATACAAACATATTCAGGTTTGTATCATACAAATCAAATACTCCTGTGAGACTGAATAGAAAACAATCCTGAGGTTTCTTGCAGTTTTCCCTCTATTTCTCCATTAACTTTTACTTGCTATGGTGCATTTGTAAGGATGCATGGCAAAGAAACACCCAAAGGTTGAGCCAATGGCCCACGTGCCAAGTAACATTTCATTGTATTCAAACCAATCACCGGGGGGGTGACCTTTACATCTCCAGATCACATTGCAAAGCAACAAGGGGACGCTTGACCACTGACTCATGTTGCACCAAATTATTCTGCATGTGTGCCCACGCACTTCAACCGTTACTGTTGATTGCTCTGGTCATATACTGATGCCAAGGGCATCAGAAACACACCACTGCAATGTCAAAACCGTAGCCATCATGGGCATGCCATATACAGTAGATCAGTAACCTTTGGTTAGGTGCAATATTCAGAGAAGGAAAGTCTTCCCACAGAGTGCTGCACTTAGAGCTGCTTAAAGAGACAACATTTTTTACAGTAAGTATTGCAAATGATCGCTATACAGCTTGAGGGAGAAATTGGAAGAATGAAATCTCCAGAGAGAAGACCAGGTCATTGCAACCCTTTATAATGATAATGAGAATCCTTCCAAGATTTAAGAGTAGAATGGATACTGCTCTACCATCATGGACCAACAGTAGCATTTCTGTGGGGTTGGCTGGATTCAGAATTTTCAGCACTTAATGTATCACAACCAATCGACAATTTGGAGCGGTGCATGACATCACATGTGAGAGCTGAGGAGGAACAGTGACAGCTTTCGACCCCAGAGACACATCTTTGAACAGTGACACCCCCCTACTCATATACACCCACCTGTTATTACGTGAAGGAAATTAGATATGTAGGACACTTGTGCCATCCCCTTTGGTTTAAGAGATAATTTTCTTTGAAAAAGCTAATAAGTGGACATTGAGATGACTTTGTCACATCCAAGTTTAAATGGCAATAGGATTATTTCCCTGTTGTTTTGCAATTCCTTTAAGTTAAAAATTGTAAAGTACATTAACTTATGTAAAACATTATACCATGACAATAAGTGTATAGTGCAAAGTACTTTTGCTCAAGGCTACTACAGCAGGGCCTCGAACCTCAAATCTGAGTTGACGTCTATTCTTCTGGAGACATGAGGAAATAAGCCATGTCAATGTCACAGAGTGCTCACTCACCATCTCATGCCATGAATTCAAGTGCCTCTGACACGCTCAAAATGTCCTGAGCTTAGTCCTCAACTGATCTCTTCACCATTTCTGCAATTTCCTTAATGTCACATTGCTGACAAACGGCAGCGTAAACAAGTAAAGTGGCAGATCCTGAGAGAATTTGCACCCACCATCAACCGTTTCCCCAAGCTCTCCATCACTTCTGCTTCTCTAGACAGCGATGAATGACAAGAAATATGGATGTAAAATGAATGCCGACAATAAACCTAAGTAACCGGCGCATTAGCATGCCACATGCTTGTTCCTTTTTAAAGTGTGTCGTGTGCACACACATGGGCACGCGCGCGCACACTCATCCATACACATAACCCATAGGACTCACACGCCTCATCAGTGTTCTGAATAAAATAGTTAGATGCGTAAAGGTGAGAAGGGAAATTGATCGGAGAGGATTTAGCTTGCAGGGGATGTTTCAACAGTTGGTAGTAGTCTGTTTAAACTTTGAATCCAGAGAGGACCCACACAATGAATGATAAAATATTTGGTTAACTGCTTCACTGTGTTCACAGGCTAGTTCAGGCGCCATGTTTGTTTGCATTCTCGTCCCCGGCGCATGTGCGCATGTGCTTCCTTTCCAGTGATCGGTGTCACGCACGTCATAAAAGACAACATATGGTGGTCGGTTGGGGAGTAGTCTGTCATGTCACATGTCAAACCGCCGCCTCCTGCTGTTAAAAACCAGGATGATGAGAGTGGTGAGGCCGAACCAAAGCAGTAGCTGTGCACTGTGCTCTCTGAGAGAGATGGCGTTCAGGTTACATGCAATCATTCAATTTATTGTTGTTATTAAGAATGAATCTAACACCTCAGACCTTTAATTTAAAAGCTTGGTGAATCCAGTTGTGACCCCTAAAAAATAGATGCAGTGCGTCATTGGACCAACCAACTTGCAAACCCAGCTTAAAGCAACAGTATAACATTCTTCAGAAGTGTACCTTTTTGCTTTCTTTCCGAGCAGATGTAACTCACGTATGAGTACAAAGCTGGTTAACCTAGAGGCCTCGCACAGTTCTATTTCTCATGTGCTACGCCCTCTAAGAAGCCACACGTTTGGTGTATTGCCTCGAGGCTCTGCTTCTGCACACTGAGACAGATCTTTGAACTCAATGCCTGGTCAGGAGCCGGCAACCGCACACTATGAAACCCCTTGTTGCCAGGGCCCAGATGGCAGAGTGCTCTTCTGCACTAGGCTACTGTCACTCAGGCTGTGTCACTAGCTAAAAACTAATGATCAAACTGTATTCAATTCAATTCAATTCAATTCAATTCAATTCAATTCAATTCAAGTTGTTTGTCATATGCACAGTAAGGAAACATGTTTCCCTGTACAATGAACTTCTTCCTTTGCTGTCCACAGAATGCCAGACAATGTAAAATCTACAATAGAGCTAGTAGTGCTGCCGTACCACACGGTAATGCAGCTGGTCAAGATGCTCTCAACAGTGCAGCTGTAGAAGTTGCCGAGGATCTTTGATGACATGCCAAACATCCTCAGCCTCCTCAGAGCATACAGCCGCTGTTGGGCCCTCTTAATCAGCTGTGTGGTGTTAAGTGTCCAAGTGAGGTCCTCACTGATGTGGAGGCCCAGGTATTTAAAGCTGCTCACCCTCTCTTCTTCAAGCTCCTGGATGTACAGTGGCCGATGAGGTCTCCTCTTCTTCCTAATGTCCACGATCAACTCCTTCGTCTTGTCCGTGTTGAGGATGAGGTTGTTTGTACGGGAGCTACATCATTGCAGCCATTCAGATTAGCACTGCTAACAACCCAGTGTACCTTGCTTAAAAGCGGTCTAGGTAAGTGCATTCAACCTACAGCAGGCACTTTCTACAGACAGGTCCAGGTTTTCAAAATCCGGACCGAATGGGATGGGAGGTCGGCTTCAGATTCCTTTGAAGGGCTTGTTGACGTTGGCACGAGTGACAGCTTATTGTCACATCACCGAAGCACAGGCCGTTTGTCAGTTGTAATACAGATTTCGTTTAGTGGCATCCAACCCCGGAAGGGGGTTGCTCGAAATGACAGCTCTCATTTCTACACTGAGCAAAACAAGAGCACTACCACCATGCTACACTGACGTTTCATGGTTTAGTTAGAAGTACCCCAGAAGTACTCCGGTGAGGTGATCTGAAGGTGTAGTCTGATGTTCGTTCTTCTCTGCCTTCTCATCCTCCCGCTTGCCGGTTGTTCTGCATGATGGGTGCACAGGGAGGCGTATTAATGCTTCTCACTGTAAGTCGTTTTCCGGAGAGGCAGCCCACTCTGCCTTACCTATCTCCCTGCACACCACGTGGGCATCACTATTCCATGTGGATAGGAATCAGTCTTAACTCCCTCAACAGTTCCGTTGGGAAGGCGGCACTGTAAGCAGAAACGAGGAGAGGAGCCTTCACTGCACTAGATTCTTTATTTAGATGTGCAGCTCCTCTGATTTTCTGGTTCATGGAATGTTATTTCTCCCGGGAGGTTTTTAGAGCCGCCGCCTTCCTATTTTTGGTTATGTTTTCCATGTGTGGAAACTGTGCCCAATCATCTTCAGTGACAATCCTACCCTGCATAGATGATTACCAATACTTGCCCCTTCACTTCATTAAGCCAAAGCCATCAGGTCTCTGGTGATTCTCCATCACATATCTGGGCTTTACAGCTACATCAGTCTGGTTCTCTGCCCGGATTGATGCACTCTGCACCTATTTGTCATATGAAATTTGTGGTAGCTACGCTTGGAACAACAAATGGCGACCACCGCTGGGGTCACGAAAGAGATAGTCATGTCTCTGATTGGAACAATTTCAACCACTTAGCTGGCGATGTGCCCAGGGTGGCCATGTAGTAGGAATCTTTGTGCAGCTGGGATTGCACCTCAACTTAGGTGCAATCAATACTGGTGCAGGCATGCGGCCAGTCATTTTATCCCACCACAATTCAAAATCACAGCAGCAGTGACAGTTATTGGCAAACTTAACAGGCTCGGGTTGAACAACTTATCTTTGTTGGCTCACTTGGGGAGAGGGCAAGTTATTTGGGTGTGGATTGATTGTGTTCAGATTTGGGCCCACCCGGGAAAACATCACCTCGCAAACAGCCTTCGCTCCTGGTGGTAACCAATAGCAAAGCCCATTAAAGGTGCACCTTGAACAAATCAAAAATAATAGTTCCTTGGATGTGACTGAAGTTCTGTGTAGTCCTCCATCACAGACTCAACTGTGCCCTGTTCTCCTCCAGTTGCTGAATTCAAAATGAGATGAGCAGCAGTTGCACTGGGATTTTAAAGTATATGGTTGCTGCCTCCTGACCGGGCAGTGAATGCCAATGTTTGTCTGAGGGTGCTGCAGTGGAGCCTCAATGGTTAGATAATTGGCAATGCCTGTTGTGGACCTATGTAGGTACTCAGAACTACTTATAGGAGTTGCATCCAGGCAACAACTATTTTTGTACAATGGTATCTATACAGTAGAGGCCGAAAACAAAAGATATGCTCACCAACTATAATTGGCGATCCACTCTGTAGTCAGAGATGCTGCACAAAAGCACTGCATGGATGGACATGGCTCCAGCATAACATTCCCAATTGTGAAAGTTACAGAATAAACTATCTCAGTTCCTGCCAGATAGTCTAAATGATTAGATATAAATTAGATTCAGAGGTGCCGGTAGGTATACTGGCTGCACGGTGGTGTAGTGGTTAGCACCTTCGCCTCACAGCAAGAAGGTTCTGGGTTCGAGTCCCGGTTCAAACCAACCAGGGCCTTTCTGTCTTTCATGTTCTCCCCGTGCATGCGTGGGTTCTCTCCCACAGTCCAAAGACATGCAGAATGAGGTTAGGTTAAATTGACCGTAGGTGTGAATGTGAGAGTGAATGGTTGTCCGTCTGTATGTGGCCCTGTGATAGGCTGGCGACCTGTCCAGGGTGAACCCCGCCTCTCGCCCAATGTTAGCTGGGATTGGCTCCAGCGACCCCCCGCGACCCTTAAATGGATAAAGCGGTAGACGATGAATGAATGAATGGTAGGTATACTCTATATTTCATGTATAGAGCCCCCCCCAGACTTCAAACCCTCATTATTGTTGACAATGTCATATATAGAAAGACCATACATCATATTTCCAAAAATATTGATCTATTTAGTTTGAGTTTTAGTCCAGATAAGTGTATCATAATTCAATTTATAGTTCAAATATTGACAGATTTTTTTCTGTCATGAAATTATTACATTCACTATCATTATTATAGATGTCAGTCTTGTAATTGGTTAAAATCTCTAAATATTATACCATATACAAACATTCTGTCAAAATAACAGGTTGAAAAACATTTATTTATTTTTAATTTTTAAAAACAAGGTAATCTGACGTGTTACCGGCTTATTCCGCAGTCCCATGCATCTCATTCACAAGCGCAGACTTTTTATATCCGTGGCTCTGCCAGCATGTTTTCTCTGTCAAACGATTGAAATTATGCACATCAATTGAAATGGCTTCTTGTAGGCTGCGACAGTGAGTTAACACTTTCTGCGGCACTGCTTCATAAAATGATTGTGTTTGGTCATGACACATCTGGACCATCAGCTGACAGTTGGTGTGTGTACAGATGATTCTCTAATGAAGAGAGACGGATAAAAGGCTTTATGTAATGTCATGTGGTTGGCTCTCCATCAAGTGCCGCAATCTTCCACCCACCAAATCCAGATTAATTCTCCGTGTGTGTGTGTGTGCGCGCGCGCATGACACGGTACATCTGTCAGTTGCTTAGATAAACTGACAGACAGTTTATGATAATTGTCAGTGCTGTGTGATTTGCAGTACAAAGATCTTGACTTTAAACTGACAAACAAGATGATGCCATACAATTGTTGGAGGTGAACATACATTGACCATATTAGAATGAATTTGTATGATTCACATGATTTTGTCATTTAAAATGCTGTGGTGTTTTTTTTTTTTTTTCAAGATGGCAGGCTTTCACAACATGACTCCACTACACGGTGCTCTGAGGGTTTAGCATTTGCTGCCCTCTATTGGTTTCATAGATAACGTGCAAAAAGACAGCGTTTCCCCCAGACATCATTAATCTGGCATTGTCAGATGTTTTTTAAATTTTTTATTTTATTTTAATAAACTCTAGCAGGTTTAGTTTTCCACAGATATAAAAAGATTTTTAGTGCTTGAATAGTAAAAACAAAGAAATAAAATGCATATCAAATTTTGATGAAAATGTACAAATTGTACAAATAAAATTATTACATTAGACTCTATTATCCCAGTTCTGGAGTTTGTGCCTAGTTTTAAAGTTTTAACGAAGACAAAAGAAATTGCTGAATAAACTAATAGAGCAATAATACTAAAATATTAAAAAGCCTTTCGTTTCTCAGCAAACAACATACATAATACATAGGAACACTATGAATATCAAATAATATAGAATTATTGAACACAAACATGTCAGCTCATTTTCCGTCGGAGCCTTCAACCATAGTCACACTGAAATATCCTCAACATCTGATGGAATCGCATTAAAGAACATTTTATATTCCCGGTTTTCTTATCTGGAGACATCGCAGCTGTGACACTGAAATACTTTTTCATCATGCAATGCATGCAGTGCAGTGTTCTGCACACACACCACTATCAATTAAGAGTCCTGGTGTATGAACAACTGAAGAATGTTATCTGGTCATTCAATATGTCTTTCTGTTCTATTCAATCTTCTTTGCTTTCATTTGTTCGTATTGTTGTGTTGAACCGTCACTAATGCTGACTTGATTCTACGTGTCATGATGTTCCTACATGCTATTTGCAGTAGTCAACAGTAGGTGGTGCTGTGTCACACTAAAACAAACACAATCAAACCTTAGCATGTGTTATCTCAGGTAATGTGATTTTTTTAATACTGTTTTTATCCATTGTTTGAATGCAAAACCCCTGTAAGGCCTGGTTTTGAGAAAAAGATGGTGTCATCCAGTCATACGTTCATACCTGCACAAACATTTCAATAATTGTGTCCCAGTAGACGTGACTACTGGGGGCTAAATGCTGCCGGTGGATCAACAGCATGGGCCATGTTACAGCTTGTTTTGATATGAGACATGGACTGGTATTAATGCATTAGACGTACATATAGTTTATAGACTCCTTGGTGTATATGACTTATGGAGATATGTCTTCCTCATTGGTATCCTCTCACTCAGGATACCGGAGGGTTCAAGGGAGTCCGCCTATCCAGTCTGTATATACAGTACACTTATAAAACCATAAAGGGTCTTAGTGTCTGGGTCAGTGTCCAGAGAAAATACCAGGGTTGTGTCTTGTTACCTTTGCGTTTCTTATTTTTCATGGATGGAATCTCATGGAGCAGCTGAGGGATGGAGAGTGCACACTGGCGACCTTCAGGATGAGATCTGTGCCGTAGCTCTGCTGTCGCTCAACAAAGCACTTCAACGAAGTGTGAATATTTTATTCGAATTTGCTACACTTGGGCCTTGAAAAAAAAAGTCAAAAAGTGTCATCCAGAAAACTAAGGCAAAAGTCATCACAAAACTCACAAGGCAAACAAACAGTAAGACGGCATTCAATAATATATCAAAACACATGCGCCACACACCGACTGAAGGTCTGCCCTCTCTGAATATTAATATTTAGAAAAGCTTGTCACATCACAACTAGCTTCAATAACACCTCGGATGAACACGCAGAAAGGCTCGACTCAGTGGAGGAGAGAAGGCAAGAAAAGTAGTTCACGTCTGACTTAAATGTTCATTTATAGTCTTGGGAAATATTTGTCTGTATATATATATATTTACAGTATATATTTGATGTGGACTAGTTGAGAGCAGTGGCATCTTGAGTAAAAAATTTTACTCAAGATTTTATTAGTTCTGACAAAATTGTAAATAGTGAATGCACTACTTTTGAATATGTTGTTTTTATCCAAAGTGTTCAATGATTTTCCTCTCATTAAGCTATTCACACACTCCACACTCAAGTCTAAGATAAGATAAGATAACCCTTTGTTAGTCCAGGCAACTATGGTGACATTGTCACTCTGCCATGCAAAGAGCCAACCCGACCATTTGAAGAAACTGGGTCTCAGCATTTATTATTTGTCCGGGACAATGCAAAAAAACATTGTAGCAGGTTACAATAACATGATACAGATGTTTTGCATATTCAGTTTCTAGCCTATAGGCTAATTTGTTAGACCTGTCCCGGGTTAGGCTTGTCTAAATCAAAATGTAAAGGGCAGATTTTAATGAAATTTACCATCATAACATTTCCTGCCTATAATTCTCCCAAAAGGAGAAAATGAAGACATTATAGACCTTATCATTTTTCCTCAAGCACCACTGTCAGGACAGACTTAACATTTTTTATCCTGATTACTGGTAAGGCTCTAAGAGTAGAAACTAAATACACTGTCAAGTCCATCTAACACAAATTCTAGGGCTGCAACTAACGATGATTTTCCCAATCGATTCATTTGTCGATTATTTTCTCGATTTAATCGATTAGTTGTTTGATTCATGGAATGTCAAAAAAAGAACAAGATGATGTTGTTTTGTCCACACCCCAAAGATATTCATTTTACTGTCACAGAGGAGCAAAGTAAC
The DNA here is from genome assembly GCF_022379125.1 of Scophthalmus maximus. NCBI lineage: Eukaryota > Metazoa > Chordata > Actinopteri > Pleuronectiformes > Scophthalmidae > Scophthalmus > Scophthalmus maximus. The sequence continues at coordinate 3,697,249 of NC_061532.1, forward strand.
CAGAACATACTCACATCTAAGAAGCTGAAATCAGAGAATTTTTGACCTTTTTTTTCATAAACACAGATTAATCGAATATCAAAATAGTTGGCGATTAATTAAGTAGTCGATTACGAATCAATTAATCGATTAACTGTTGCAGCTCTAACAATATCTACACCTTTCAAACACACCTTTTCCGCTGATATAGAAAAACGTAAGCCTTGTTGTATTCTGTAAAATCTCAGTAATTTGTGGAACTAGACGCATGTGCACAAGCTCCATTTCCACTCCCACGGATTCCCATAAATGGTAAGTATAAATGCCCTTAATCGTCTGTCTGATTTTTCATACCCATTCATTAGCAGTGAGCACGGCTGCTGCATCTCCTTCAGCCATTCATTCATTTGGCAAGCACACATGCTACATGTACAAACCACCATTGCTATGATATCTAAGCCCTCATTATTGAACATAAGAAAGATGATCAGTCCATTTATCACAAAATTGCACAGCACCCCAAAATCCCTGCAGAACTCCAATTATCCTAATCCTAATTCTCCTAGGGGGCTGCACGGTGGTGTTGTGGTTAGCACTTTCGCCTCACAGCAAGAAAACAAATCAGGAAAAACTGTTGCGTTAGTGAAAACCATTTTTTTTCTCTCCCTCATCCACTCTTTGCATGGATTTACGCGGGGATGGGCGCGTACAGTACATTGCACTAGATGCTGCACGGGGCTCAGCCTTTAACCTTTGTAAGTGGAGGTGAAGGACTCCGCTCTGCAGGCAAGGGGTGGCTGGGGGGTGGGTGGGGAAAGCGTGCGTTACACTCCACCGAGCGCACGGAGAACAAATCCGAGCCATCTGACGCGGGGATTTGTAGGTTTAGGACCCCCTCCTCTGTGAGATGCAATACAGTGGCTTCCACGTATAGTTTCTCACTGTGGTCGCGGCGCGAGGCAATGCGGGGAGCGCGCGTCCTGTGCGCAACGAGCGTTCGGAACGGCACGCCGTTGTGAGACTTTCGGAGGGGGCCGGGGTCCGGTGGGCGCCATCATGCACACGGATGTCTTGCTACTCAGCCTGCTGCTCTGGACGGTCGGTGTGTCCGGGCTGACGCGCCAGCAGAGGGGACGAACCCTGCAGCCGCACAGACGCCTCAGGTCAGTTTGAGAGCGATGGGAGCGCAGGGCCATTGTGCGTAAAGCTGAAAATTCGACATGAAAGCGTGCGTAAAACTCTTTACACGCACACCTCTCCCGAAAGGGGTGACACATTCTGCCAATAGGATTGGGGCTCTTTCTTCACTGCACCTATGGAAGAATATGCTCTAAAACATGGGACATGGTGAGTGGCAAATCAAAGAAATTGAAGAGACAGCTATTCACAAAAAATAATGTTTAAACTCATCCACTTACAGGCTTGACTCCACTCCACAGAGTTTGATCAGTGGCTGTGGAGATCCTGTCAACCTTCTGGGTACTCCTAGAAGAAGAAAAAACATTTATTTCTTCTTGGTCAAAAGACAAATTAGTTCTACTCGGTCTCATGGAGACTTTGGACTCACCTCCTATATAACTGTTATTGTTGACCAGTCAATACAAAGTGCTGTTTCCGGTCTGATGTGGTGTTACCCATCACATGCGTGGTTCCAGCTCATGCCTGCTTTTCAAACCATCTCACAACTCGTAAACAATTTCACCGTGGCATTGCTAATTCAAGCGGGGGAGTTTTTTTGTGTACTTGTTTTCATTCGACCGTGAAAGCTCATTCAGTCTGTCTGCTGATGAAGACCGTGAGGTGCAGTTAAAAGCCGATAAACTGACCTTGAGTCAAGATGAGCATTGTCAAAATGGTGATGTGACGGTGGTCCGAATGTATGCCCCTGTGACTGCTTTAGCACTGGGAAACGAGATGATTTCTGATTTCTCTATTTGTCACTTCACAAAGCCCAGTTATGAGATCAGCGTTTGACACTGTGACATTTGGTCATAAGGCAGTTAGAGGGCATATTCTCCTCAGTTGCACGGGCTTCCATCGTGATGATGTAATGTTATTTATTCAGATTAATTCTAATTTCAGGGATTGCATCCGTTTGACACTGGTACTATAAAGCTTCTATCTGCAAGTAATGACTGGGGAAATATCTGCTAATAGAAATATAATATATGCACAGATATTTTCATACAACTACAGTGCAGAAAAAAAGCAGAGCTGGATTGACCTGGGCCCCAGGCCCTGTGTGTTCTGTTCCTTTCAGTCAATATTATATCATTGCTCAGGCATATAGCATGCAGCCAAGTTCCCCACATTTGTATGACATGCCGGGGTGAGGCTGGAGAAACACTCAATAGACCAGTCCTTCTGGATACAAAGCCAATTCAGAATCATCCCCGCAGGATACCAGAGGAACAGAATGTCAGACTTTTCTCTGGTCGGTGTTTGTGTAAAACGTCAAATGCCCTGACCCCTTCCTACATTAAGTGACTTTACTTTCCTTTCGGAAAATCCTGCCAAATCCTCAAGAAAATCCTCTCCAAGAGATTGTACTGTAGCCTTTGGGCGCTCAGCTTTCTATGCGAGAGCCGCAAATCGGCGGAACGTCCGGCGAGACGACTCAATCGTGAGTTGTGGTCCTGTCGACAGATCTACAGTTGATTTGGAAACTCTGTTGAAATCTACTCAACGCTGAAACCACTGACTCTTTTTTTATCTATATAAATTTAGCTGGACACTGCATTTCATATGTTTTGCTTGTTATGAAAATATCCTTGCTTTTCATTTGTCTTATACACTCATAGTGCTGACACGGCGTGTCTGTGTGCGCGCGTGTGTGCGTGTGTGTGTGCGTGCGTGCGTGCGTGCGTGCGTGCGTGCATCCTGTATGATATGTTTTGTAGACCTGTGTAGTGACTGTGTAGAAGCTTCAATTGGGACCTGCCTGAATTAGGACTGCAAATGAATATGAGTGTCGAGAATGAATAACTTCAGAAGGACGATTTCTCCAGCTTGCACGAATTTCTTCTATTACAAAAAGAAACGAGCACCTCGGTCTGCAGGGTAAGGTACTGAATATTGATCATAATACATTTATTTTCATACAGCTTAAAGATCCCTCCTCGGCCATCCATGTCGCCCCCTGTCACCAGGGCTTAAGCCCTTCGCCACCAACGGGTTTCTTTCTCCGACGAAGCCTGCCAATCTATGCTTCGTGTCCAATAGCTACAAAAGGCCCACTACTGACGTGGTTGGTTCGATGGTGGCGCGGAAACCTACATCTCTCTAGTTTCAAACATGAACATGATCGACTCACGGCTTATCACTCTTTGATATTTCATGGCTTTTTCATTGAGTTTTTTTCATCGTTTCTGGTTTTATATGCGTTAAAGGAAGCACCAGCTGCACAATCTTTGCCCTGCAAATTCGGGTGCGGTGCATCACATGGTAACATTCAGGTGTAATTTCCCACATGCAGAGGTGTTCAGGTCTCTTTGTGGACGTATCCGTCGGTTCCTATGACACGCGCACGTGTGCATCCACACAGTTAAGTCGCAGCTTGTTTCGAAGGTTATGTAACCGCCGCTCCTGTGGCGGCCAGTTAAAATGCATTCAATCTGAGCACATGATCAAATGTTAGACTGCCTATTTTAATGGTGTTGAGAATATTAAACATCCAGCTAAGTGGTATTAGAGCAAACAATGGATGTAGTAGGTTGTAATTAATGCGGCATTATGCAACATACGTGAATGTAGGTGAAATCATTTGTGTATTCAGAGTCAGCCCAAGTCTGACAAGCTGGTTTTGAAATGTTTCTTCGCGAATGCATCACGTAGAGAAACATAAAGGAACAGTCAGGAGAGTGAATGACGAATGGAAGGATGTTTTGCTGCCTTTTAAACTTTACTATTAGACATTAGCTGGGAAGAAAAAAATATATACATATTTCACTGTATTGCATGATGTTGTGAATCAGTTAATTCACCTGAAATGAGAACATTTCAACTGGATTTCCTCACTTGAATTGAATTGAAATAAAACTGAAAATGTGTTTATTGTGAACATGTAAAGGAAAAAAACAAGGAAAAAACAACAATAGAAAATAATGAAACAAGTGGACAGATATAGAAGAGTGATATTCACAAACAATAAGAGCAAAAAGCAAAAAGAAACTGTCCAACACTAGCTTGACATGTTCAAAAAGGGCCGAGAAGAAGAAGAATTTATTTAATCTCAGCCCTTCTCCCCAAGTAATTCATCTATAATTAATAATTAATCAGCTTCCTTTTTGATTGAAATCAATTAATATAACTTTTATCTTTATCTCTAAATTCATTATTAATATAGTTATCCTTATCAAAATATATCTTTTTCTCACTCAAAATAAATTCATTACCAATTTCATATATCTAAATCATATTGTCTAGTTATCTTATATTGTCATATACAAACATATAGTCACATATGCCTGGAAAAAAGAACGAGTATGTTCCCCTCCACTCAAAAATGTTTTTCGCTTATTTCTCTTGACGTGGATGTTTGAGCTCCGGGTCCGTTGCCTGCTGTGATCCGACCTTGCGATGCTTACCTGCCTCTTGATGAAAACGGACCCCACTCTCTGAATAGTCCCTGTCGTATCTATTTTCAACCTGTTTCCAAGAATTACATTTAACCAACTAAATAGTTATCTGTAGGAGAACTGCGGTCGCTCAGATCACACCATTGTTTGCCACATCAGAACAATGACCCTAGAATATCCAGTACTGAGCGGTTGGACACCAGTTTACTGACAGATCAGGCTCCGTTTCCAGTGTCAGCTGACGTGATGTACCATCCGCCCGGAGCACGCCCACGTGCTTGGCAGTCGAGGCTCCATTTTTGGCTGACGGCGACAAAAGGCGACATGTGCCTGGTCAGAAAAAATCACTTACTCTCGTTATGTAATATGTCCTCTGACTGTGTTAATATGCTCTCTGGGTTATTGCTATTGTTGTGGCTTTGGCAAAAGGTTAGCCGGGCGGAAGGGAGGCCAGCAGTTGAGCAGCATTTATAGTAGAGCACAAATATAAAAAGCATGTCTGAATTTGTTAACATTCAGTCTTTTTCAATCTCTTGAAAGACAACAGAAGCTGAATTGACCTGACTAGATATAACTTTGGATTTACTTAGTACAGGTACTTGTTTCTGTATATCTAGCCACACCTTGTTTCATTGAGGGCTGATGGATGGCGTGTCACAGGTATTGCTCTTATTAGAAAATCAAATGCAAATGAATGTAGTCTGGGACATCAAAGTTCTGTCGATAGCTTGCATTGTGTACCCCTTATCTGTCTTTTAATTTCCATACATGAACTTAATCATGAGAGAAATTAGACAACTTTAAGGACATTTTTTTAGTCCAGGGGTCAAATATCTCACAAAACAAAGCAAACATTTTGCCAAAGGTATTGAGAAAATTAGGCATATCGATCTATCCATCGATTCATCAATTAATCTTGGCACGACCCCTCTGATTTATATTGTGGCCCTTTGGAGGGGCACAACCCCAAGGTTGAGAACCACTGGACTAAACTGCCTGTAAACCACCAACTACGCCAGTAAAATACATTGGCCAAACAGTATTAACAATGTCACATAGATTGCTTAAGTACATTTTGCCATTAACACTTTTACTGGGGGTTGGATTTTTAATGCAGGACTTTTACTTGAATATTTTGACATTTCTGTTCTGATACTTTGGCAGGACACTGATTATTTGCCATCACAAAGGGCGTAGGAAAACTTTTTAAAGTTGAGCAAATGATCAACGGCATTGTTTTTATTGTAAAGACAGTCTCGAAAAGGTGTTTTTTGGGGGGGGTTACGACAGGCTACAATCAAGTTCGGTTGTGTGCCTGAATTGGCACCGGGTTGGATTACACAATTCTCGGTAATAAGCCACACTTTTTTATTTCTGTGTATGTTCGGTAATGCTCATTTGTACGCTTGCAGGCGTTCTGTCATTAAAAAATACTGAGTATCCTCGAGTCAACTTGATTGGAGGTTCAAAGGCGATGAAGCGAACCAGACGGTGCCCTGACAGCTCATGGGTTATTTGACCTCTCTGTGTGTGCCACACTCAATCCGATGCTTAATCATTCCCCGTTACGCTGCATTGAAGCTGGTGAGTTAAGGTAAACACAAGGGCTAAGTGGGACTAAAAAACAGCCCTGGACTTTCCCCCCAAACAGGCCCAACCGCCACTAACTGTGCAGATTGACACGTAGCACCCTAAGAATTGGAAAATTCCGCTGTTCGTTTTGATAGGCAGCATAATGCGAGCTTGTGACCAGCTCTTGAGCAACTTGATCAGGGACGAATGGGTGTGAATTTGGATGTCGGCTGGGTTGAATGACACAATCAAAATAATAGCAATAAATAATTTGTCTTCATTCATTTTACTACAGTGTTGTTCAGGGTGCGATTTGTGAAAAGACTTATGTCTCTTATTTGCTTCCATAATAGACAAGCATAAGGAAAGATAGGATAAGATAAGATAAACCTTTATTCGTCCCGCAATGGGGAAATTTGGGCATTACAGCAGCAAAGTGGACTGAAGAATATAGAAAGAAATTTACAAAAAAGCAATGGCATGTACAAAATATAACAACATAATAACATTAAATTAAAAAAAGATATATAAATACCATATACAGAGCAGTAGCAGTAGTTGCACATGGAGACTAAATATAAATATTGCACAGTTGGTTATTGCAGTTGAAATGGCTTTGAACCCACAACCACCAGGACATAAGACGTGCGCGCAAGCAATGACGCCAAAAGCCAGAGCCCTTGTTATGAAGGGCCGCTAGCACGCCGCATAATATGTCGGCGAGTGAGGTTTACACACTTGCGCAGCACAACACGCGACTGACTGTCAACAAGTCAAAGCATGCAAGAACTAAATCGCCCTTCCGAATAGCAGCCGGTTCTGACCTAATCTTCCAGTCCGAAAGAGTTGACCTTTCCTAGTAATGTGCCCTTCCGAATTCTAGTCAGGGGGCGTGAACTCTGTGAATATGATGGACAGATGCCACATCAGACGTCAGCCAAGACTACGTTCGAAAGGCAATAAATGACTTACTGTGTTGGATTTTAATGATCTAAGTGCATCGCCAAGCCGCCCGGAGCAAGGGCATTTTGGACGTGTCAAAAGGTGTAACAGCAGGCAAACAGGTGCATGGGTCAAAAGGTTGCTCTGTCTTTTAATTAATCATGGGTTTGTTTTTGGAGATAACGTGTACTAAACCAATCAGAGTGCCATGTCCAATTCCCTTTAAAAGCCAGGTGAGCTTGCGCCGTGGCACATTGCCATAATAATGGTGGATTTGCAAGGTGCACGAAAATTAAATACCGTGTGCAATTTCCATGATTGGTCAAATGATTAGCCAATTTCAGTCATCGTTACCCCTGCTCGTCCGTGTGTGTGTGTCTTTTGTCTGGGCAGAGTCTTTTCTGTTGTTATTTTCACACAAATCCAATTACATCATATCATTACAGTACATAGAATGAACTTGTGTGTTTTGATATTTAAATCTGCTTGATGTTGCGTCATCAGCAAAACGCCGTCATTTTGGTCATCACTCATAATTCTCATCATTTTGAGGAAAACGTATTTTTTCACCCACGCTGTCCGTAGCTCAGCGCAGCTGTTTGATAACTCAGTCGTCCGTCATTGCCTGAGATGCTTTATGTGATTGGTTATACAAATCAAAGCAATGATGCTAATAAGGTTACCTAATATCCCACAGGCATCTGGGGAGGGAGTGGAGATTATCTCGTTTCCTAAGGCTTAACGTATTTAAAGTACACACTCCCGCCCTGCCCTCATCTCCTCATCACTCCACCGTCAGGTGTTTCTAAAGGCTCATACCTTGTGCAAATTCGATCTAATGGGATTTTTCCTCTTTTATTAGTTGTAAAGTATCGCAGTTGTTCATGTAATAAATAATTCCGACTTCCAAAATCTTGATTCTGTTGCTCACCATGCCCCCCTTGTAAAGATTTACCCAATTTACCTTGAGGGCCGTCTAACATTGCATAATATTTTTGTGAAATTGCATAACGTGTTGTTTTTTTGCCCACTCTCAGATCGAAAAGAGAAATGCCTCTAACGGAAGGATCCGGTCGCAAGATTGGCAGGTATTACGTGCATGTTTTTTCTTTAGGCAAATTAGAACAATAACAGAGGCCAGACCAAAGAATATAGTGGAGATTAAAGCAGCACGACCGGACTTCAAGGCACACGATCAACCTTTTAATCACACTATTGTGTGCAGGAGGAGGACGGGTCGCTTCTGGGTATCCCACTAAGCCCAATATAATCCATTCTCATCCTTCAGATTTGTGAAGTCCATAAGTAGGGTTAGGGTCATGTATGGATTCCGTAATGCTGTAGGAAAAGAAAAACAAAGAGAGGAAAAAAAGCTGATATGTGTTGCGCTCTGAAGCACCGGGGCACATTACTGCGTTGGGAGTCTTTTACTTGTTTGGGTTGTGCGCAGTCGGAAGTTTCTCGCCAGATGTAGGCCGTCTGTGTGAATGTGAGGTAGTCGCGCCTCAAAGCCCAAATTCTGAATTAATTATGACACAGACTTGTGCCATCAGATGTAAATGATTCATATGCAACAGTAACTTACGTGATGACCTGCGTCTCTTCTGGGTCATATTCATACTCTTACACTTCTACGACTTCTACTTCGGATTGAATCGTTTACGTCCGTGCACGGCGCGTCACGTTAAATATCGCTGCCGCAATGAATTGTGGGGCGTCTATATCTCCTTTCCTTCCGCATAGGAAGGTCCAGTGTACCCTATGCTGAAAAGGGTTTGGAAAGGAAGCATTGAAGCTCCTTAACCCTATGCATTAAGAAAATCCGAACAGCTCTCATCATGGCTGCTGATCCAAAACTTCCGGGTCACTTCGAGATTTAGGAAACCTCCTAAGACAATACGACAATTCGGCCTCACCCCTGGAGCTCGGTGACCGTGGAGAAAATAAAGAGCTTAGCAGAGAGCCATTTCTAGCAGAGTCTGACAATCTCAGCTGTGTGCCACGGCCGGCAGACGAGTAGTTAGATGACCTGGTCATGTTGCCGAGGGCTTACCACAGTTCCTGAGGGAGTGCTTGAACCAAACTTCACGGCGATCCATTTGATAGATGACAAGGCAATGTACCGAAAGACACAAATGTCTGATCTGTCGTGGTCCCAAGGCCCTACTTAAGCCTCTCCTTCGGTCCTTGCAGTTGTCCTTTGCAATGGATGCTGTAACCCTCTGTTAAAACGGAAACAACGCTCTTATGACTCCGTCATGGCTGAATGCGACTCCTTTTGCCCCTGTCAGCTTAAAACACCGAACAGGTCTACAGTGCAGCTACAGACTCAACAAAACTGCAATACACCAAGGAGGTCAAATTTAGTTGCCGCTGACAAAGGATGGGCACCTATGTTTTTTTAAATATGAAGATAATAACTCGACCTGAGTGAAATAGCATTGAATGCTTCACTTAAAATCCAGCAATCGTACAAAAAGATTGATAGAAAAAACAGCTCACAACCCTATAAAACGTTCTATCTCGTGGTTCAGAAATGAACTCTCAAATTGTTGTTTTCCCCAAAAATATCCACCAGCCACATGCTCAAGAGGAGTCCAGATATGACTAAAGCCTGGGGTACAAAGTCGGAGCAGCTGCTGCGGATAGATGACCATGACTTTACCATGCGGCCGGGGTTCGGAGGTAAGGCTTTCAGTTTCTGAACCACCTGCCGTGCAGGTAGCACATCTGATCCGTGTGCTCGTGGACGCGTTTGTAGTGTCCCGCACTGGCTTGTAGAGATGACATAATCACAGTGGGATTATGTCTGAGTCACGCCGCCGCGGGCCAGTGATTAATTGGGTTTCAATAACTCTCATCCTAATCTGCCACATTAGCAGGGCGAGAAGCCCGATGTCTGTGTGCCTTCAAATGCTCACACTTGAATTTTTCCTCGCTACCTTTCGAATCTCGGATTTGTGGTTCTCGTAATCCCTTCACTCGGCAGGCTTTGATAATTATCATATTTTCTTGATTAACAGCAGAACACTTAAGTCTTTGCGCTGTTAATCAGGGAAAATTAAGGCGGATCCGGATCGAGTATGAATAGTAACTTGGGGGGCGGGGGGGTTGTTAAATTTTGAAAATAGAAAATCAATTAACTTCCTCTCTTACCAAGGCCCTTCTGCCCTGATAGCTCAGTTCAGAGGAGATAATCAAATTAATTATTTCAGATTATTTAAGCGCTACAGTTACGACTTCAGTATTAACCGGGGCCAGGGTCTTTTAGTGAATCGAAATTTGTCGCTGCACAGTCCTCGGGTGCCAAAGTGTAGGCCAGTGCTCCTTGTGTGCATACACAGGCACGCTCCCAAAGTGGTGCGACGTGCGCTGGACTGCGATGTCTGCCAAAGGCAATATCGCTGTGCCAATGTGCAAAGTTCTGCCCTTTGCTGCAGCGACCTCTGACCTTGCAACCGACACTGTTGATGGCGAGTTTTGAAGCAGCTTCGCATCTTGCAAACACACAGTCGACGTACGTCTTGCACAATTTTTTAACCACTACCAGTTGCACATCTTGTATGTGCAGGTATATTTTTTAAAGTTGTTAAGTATTGAAGTATTCTTATTTCATGCATCATATTTTTTCTTTTAGTTTTGTATATATTCTGATTTCTCTCCCTTGTTTCGTCTGGTTTTTATATTGCTGCGGGTGTCTCCGTGAACTACCACTCTAGATTTCGTTGTTCACTTACATAACTTACACTTCGCCATAACAAGTGGGTGTCATACGCACTGTTCTTATAACCTACATGACATTTTTTCTGAAATGAGAATAGCAGGCTAGGGGAATAGGATGTAATTTGAAGTTGATCCAATTTTGCTTGGATCATTTTCAAAGCGGAAAGCAGAATGAGAATCTCAACTCGAACTCAAAAAGACTTCTTCAAGAGTAATTCCACGGGTCAGGTCATAAGGTCACCCCTTTACTTCGAACAACTAATTATTATAGCCCAAGGTGTATGCTGATTGAAGAATGCTTTGTTTAGGTTATTTTTCATTTTGAAAATGTAGGGAAAAAAACCAACAACAACAACAACAACAGTTTACACTATAATTCACTATACTGTCAATTAAGATTAGCGAACTCACTCCACTGGCCTCTGTGCCATTTTTTTGGGACCCAATTGCTTTCATGGGAATTTGGATGAAAGAGAGCAGAGGTCATTGTCTGATGCAAAGGGGTCGGCTTAAAAAGGAGCCGTGACCTCCAAATAAACACATAATCCAGACAGTTCTGAATTAGGCACTTGGACGACATCTGCGCTCCCTCTATCCATTGATGTGTTTGAGAACAATGCTCGCGTGAGCCACTGCAAATCACAGAATGTTTCATCTTTGCAAACCGCTTTCACTCGCATCTCTTTGCAGGGCCTGCTGTCCCCGTAGGAGTGGATGTGCAGGTTGAAAGTCTGGATGCAATTTCAGAGGTTGACATGGTATGTCTGGACCAAGCTGTGAGTTAGCATTTACTGCATCGGTTGCCAGGCGAGGTAGTACTGAAACAAACACTTTTTTTGTTGTTGCTGAAGGACTTCACCATGACCCTGTATCTGAGGCACTACTGGAAAGACGAACGCCTGTCCTTCAGAAGCAACAACAACCAGAGCATGACTTTCGATGGCCGACTGGTGAAGAAAATCTGGGTGCCTGACATGTTCTTTGTCCACTCCAAGAGGTCCTTCACACATGACACCACCACTGACAATGTGATGCTGCGAGTGTACCCCGATGGCAAAGTCCTGTACAGCCTCAGGTAATTTCCCACCGTCAGCAGGCTCCAGCACGCAGCATGTATGAAAGAACGTGCTGCGTAAGGGAAACACTTATTTCCTTTCTTCTCAAGAGTGAGATGAGTCTGATGCCACTGGGACTTTTTCTTTGTGAACAGTAACCAGTTGCAATAGTTTCCCGGGTGAACAGTGAGGTTGCCAGTTTTGGTGCCTTCATGCCGGCACAATGAAAAAATGATAAACATTGTCACAGACAGGCCCGGTTCCAGAGTGAGTTGATTGGACTCTTCTTTCTTCTCATTATACAGTGTTAGATGCATTAATTATGACTATAATTCCAGTATTAGATACGTAATGTGGAATTTACATGTATTTTTGTTTTTTTATGAACGGAATAATTGACAATGTGTCATGTAAAATTCTACCGACTCTCATCAGCACCAACCCCAGACGCACATGCACCGGAATCATGCAACAGTGACATTTTAACCAACATTTATAAGCCACGGTTTGCAAACAAAACTTTATGAGTGATGCATTTTTCTCTATTTACACAAAATAAATGATTCCCTGTCAATAATCGGTGAATTCTATCTGCAATCGTGAAGTACTCTGTAAAGTTTCAGTATGAGCGCGGTAAATTACTCACTGGTCCTTTACAGATTCATGAGATATATAGGCGGGTATCCATAATGACAGCCCGTGTGATACAGCAGACGCCGGCATAGATATGCAAACAAATGATTCAGTGTGCATCTGCTGCACGTCCATTTATTGCTAGACTATGGGAGTGGAAATGAGGCTTGTGCCAGCGCGTCCGTCTCCCGTGCCCCTGGGCTGTCGGTTCGAGTCCCGACAAGTGCGGTCAGAAAAAAACGACAACAAGCACTCTTTGCCCAACATCCCTTACTGACTCTACAGTTTCAAAAAGAGTCATTCAGCAATGGACACGTACGGTACATGCAATTCTCTTTCGGACGTTCCGGTCATGATGTAAGTGTCTGCTCCGGGGGGTGTTATTGCCATTAGCCGTCCCGCCAAGACAAAGTGGCACCAGCTGCCCCAGTACAAGATGTGTATTTAAGGGGATAACGTTTTGCCAATTACGGCCCGCTCACTCTGCCGAGCGTGACCTAGTCATTCGGGTGAGCAGTGCGAGGCCTCGGAGCCAAGATAGTTGATTTTGTAATCCACATTACAGAGCTTTGGCGGGGCGTAACAGCTGGCCGTCCATCTGCATCCTGTTGCGACTCACTCGCACACAGTACTGCTTTTCTGACAGACCGGCGCAAACAAAATTCAAACGATGACATCAACATTAACAAGACAATACTTGCCCACATTCACTACTTGATCTGAAATACCAATTGGAGCACTGAGTGTGAGAGATACATTGGATTATTACCAGGGGGCTATAGGATCGGCAAAAGCAACAGCGTAGGGATTTTGTGCTGTTACCTTGATAAAGGCCGTTGTACGTTGCTTCCAGACGAATGGATACTGAATGTATGAGCGGAGACCAGTTGATAGTACATGCTGTATACTGTAAAAGCATACTCATCACATGACCCGGGTCAATATGTGTGGCGTTGGTGCCGTCTGGAGTTTTTTCCAGACTAAGGCAGATTGGCGAGTGAGGATGACAGTTCATAGAGCTCGCCTTGCAGACCGCGAAGCGTCCACTTGTCCTGCACGCTGGATTATGTATTTTCATTCATCGTGTCCGTGCGGGGAGGCTAAATCTCCGCTAAAACCTCTGGCCCGCGCCGCATTTGACTTTGAACGTGACGTGAAGGTTAGACATGCATCGCACACAGTCGGCTCATAATGAAAAGTCAATGGACAGCCACCGTTTTCAATTCATTTCACTCGAGTACAAAGCAATTTTCCATATTCTCTGGAGGTCTGGTAATCCTCTGTGGCGTACACCATGCCTGCTTTTATTGTCGTGAGGCATAAGATAGAGGCTGTCAAAGTCTGATTTGAAACTCTTCATGGTTGAAGCCTCTTCTTCCAGGAATGTTTAACCTTACCAGCATTTTGACATCAAGAACCAACGTCTCCCTGAGGGAGGTCGTACTTTCCAAGGCCTTGGAACTACTAGGGCGAGGCTTCTGTTTCAGTTGTTTCTTCCTGCTGTTTTCTTAATTTATTTTCCATCCGTAAGTTCAAGAACGGCGTTATCTCTCACAATAAGAGGTCCATACATACATCACTTTAACTCCCTTGACTCTTCCCAATTTTACGCATAGTTGTTCGTGAATTGTGTTTTTTCTCTTCTTCAACTTTATTAATGTTCATTATTGCTGTGTACCTCGGGCCATGGCGTTTGTGAGTTCAGGGACAGCGTGTCGAGCGTACTAAGATTTCTTTGCATATATCTGTAATAAATGGTTAAACCTCGACATGACTGTCCTGCCTGAGAATGGCTTTATGTCAACACGGCCATTTGTTAACTGAATGTGCCGCTTGACTAACTGCTTAGAAAGGGGGCAGGCACTTTCAGAAAGTACATAGCAGGTGATTGAATGAATCACCTGTCTGTCACCTTACATCATGGCTGCTGAGTCCAGTCTGGAGAAGAGCGAAGACATCTCTTCCATCTACAAAAGCCTTCAGTTTCGCTCTTTGCTCTTCTTTTCGTTGGAGAATTACTCTCAGGTTCTTTACCCTTTTGCAGACACAGGTTATTTTGTATTAGTAAATCATAATTGGTGAATCTCTAAAAAAAAAAAAAATACATCCTTGAATCCTAAGAGTTTAATTGAAGTAATTATTTCTCTGGTGACATTTCAAGGTGAATTCTCCTGTCATTGCAGAGTGACGGTCACAGCCATGTGCAGCATGGACCTGAGTCGCTTTCCTCTCGATACACAAACGTGCTCTTTGGAGATAGAGAGCTGTAAGTAACCGATATGATCGAGGTTGATGGGGCTTCTTCCTCTCCCCTACAGTTGCACAGAAGCAGTGGGTCATTTCTCCCCCTGGCCCGTTTGCCGTAATGAATATGAATGTGCCCGATTGAGGAAATTGAATTGAGGTACAATTGCATTTATATCTACCGTGTAAAAGATTGGAGGATTGGTTTTTACTGCGTAATGCAGAGACTTCACTTGAATGTTATTTTCATATTCGTTTGTGTGGGAGATAATCGGAGCTCTCTTTGTCTCACCAGATGCGTATACGGATGATGACCTGATGCTGTACTGGAAAGAAGGGAACCGCTCATTAAACACAGATGAGAGAATTTCTCTCTCCCAGTTCCTCATCCAGGAGTTCCACACCACCGCCAGGCTGGCCTTCTACAGCAGCACGGGTACTGGTGACAGAACGTGATGACCCCCCCCCCCCCCCTTTAATTTGTTGTCCTCTGCGGGGCAAAGCGACTTCTAACTTCCTCTCCTCTCCAGGCTGGTACAACCGTCTGTACATCAACTTCACTCTGCGGCGTCACGTCTTCTTTTTCCTGCTGCAGACCTACTTCCCTGCCACCCTGATGGTCATGCTGTCCTGGGTGTCCTTCTGGATCGACCGCAGGGCCGTCCCCGCCAGAGTGCCACTGGGTGAGCTTGCTGAGACACATTCCACTAATTGGCGCGGCGGCCATTTGCTTGATTGGCGTCTCCGTGCTGTAATGTTTCTGACATCTTTTATGGAAACCCACATCTGACTGAAATGAACTAAAGGAATTACATTTGAATTTTTTTTTTTTGTCATTTGCATGTTTTGGATTTGCGAAACATTTTAGATTAAAAAACTTTTAATTAATCAATTCCACATTCTGTTGGACATTCGCCAGGCATAACCACGGTGCTCACCATGTCCACCATCATCACCGGAGTGAACGCCTCCATGCCCAGGGTCTCCTACATCAAAGCTGTGGACATTTACCTCTGGGTCAGCTTTGTCTTCGTCTTCCTGTCTGTGATAGAGTACGCTGCAGTCAACTACCTGTCGACGCTAGAAGAACGTAAGGAGAGGCAACTCAGAGAAGGGGTCAGTACCGGTCACTCACCTCCGTGCTCATAGATGCCAAGTGGTAAATGTGGTTAAAAAGTTTTTTTCAGTCAGTGAACCGCTTTGATCCAGACTGAAATATCTCAACAAATGTTGGTCGTATTGCCAGGAAACAAATCCTAATGATAGATAGATAGATAGATAGATAGATAGATAGATAGATAGATAGATAGTTACTTTAATTATTCCAAGCTGGGAAATTCAGTTTGATTGATGTTGTTTGTATTTGTCGAATATTGAAGGTGATGGCCTAATACCTGCAAAGCTAATTCCCATCAGCTGTACCTTGCGTCGAGTGCCAATTAGCAAATGTTAGCATTTTACCAACTACATTAGATTACAAATTCCTCAATACAGAACATTTAATACGACTTCGTAGTTTGTCAGTCATCTCTGCTCCACCAAAGAACATTCAGGCAGCATAATTAATGTTAGCCTGTAGCCAATAGGGATAGACTAGACTCTTGTGGATCTATTTTGAGGATCAGAGCTCATGGCTCTGAAGCGCAAGTGCATTCAAAACGTGTCCAAATTCCACTTTTGCTGGTTTGACAGCAGAAGAAAAGTTGCCGTGCCCAGAGCGGGAGCTTGTCTATGTTCCCTCAGCCCTTTGTTCCCTCTACTCTATATTCCCTCAGCCCTATGTTCCCTAACCCCCTATATCCCTAACCCTAACCCAATTCCTACCTTAAACCCTAACCCTAACCCAATGAATACAAGGTAACATATCCAAAACATAAAATATGACCAGGGTGGGTGGGGGGTGACGCAGTGTGGGCTGAGGAACCATAGGGCCTCATTTTGATGGGGGGGAATTTAATAGAAATGAGGGAACATAGGGCTGAAAGGGAACACACAGGGCCTAATTTGGGCGAAAATCCTTGACGGAACATTGGGCCTTATTTTGATGGGGGCAAAATTTCATAGATATGAGGGGACATAGGGCTTAGGGAACATAGGGATGACCCCCCCAAGAGCGTGGCACACGGGTTGTAGCCTACTTAGGTTCTTTATCAGTGGTCGCATATTACTATTATTGCACGATTGACTTCAGAACACTTTAATGTCAATAAAAAAAGTGCATTTTTCTATTTAAATAGTGTGGGCACTGGATGGGAAATGCCTACTGTGTCTCGAAAGGGTTGTCGTGAAATCCTTTGTTGTCGTCTTGCAGCTGCTGTGCACCTGTGGCGTGACCCACCCGGGCATGATGTCAGTCTGCTACAGTGAGATGGATGTCAACACCACGGGCAACTATGGGATGCCAGAGGAGAACGGGGTGAAACGGGAGAGGATGCTGGTGCAGCTGGCGATGGAGACCGACCAGGTCACCGGCCACGTCAGCTCCGGTGCCTACAGCAGCGTGTGGGTCCACACTCATGCTATAGACAAGTACTCCCGGGTCATTTTTCCTGGTTCGTACATCCTCTTCAACACTATCTACTGGTCCATCTACTCCTAACACCGATGGAACTCAGACAGACCTTGCTCTACCGCCGTGGAAACATGTGCACTGTACTTGCACATTCAGGCGTTTTGTCTCTTCGGATGTTAACGAAGAAAAACCGAGCGCTTCATTCTAAAGAAAATGACCCGAATAACCCCAAGGCGAACCTGGAACAGTCCAACGGGATCCAGTCAGGCTGAATCTTTAGTCGGCCAATCAAAAGATCCCATGGTGTGTTGAATGTTGGTCGGGGGAGCGGCCACGCTTGGGGATTTTGAATTGGGAAGGTAGATACCTGACATTTGTTTCTTAGGGGTTTTCTCATCTAGTTTCAGACTTTGTTAAAACTCTTCTTCAAGGGCTTGAAACAAAAGGCAGTGCATCAGTAATACAAGGTTCAGTTTAGTTAACCTTTAGCCGAGTACATAACAGACACATGTCCGTTTTACAACTGCGTTAACTCATAATGTGTTTGCACTTTGCAGCAGTTTAAAAAAAAACCCTCTGGAATACAACAGACAGACCCCAAACAGCCAGTTGTGAGAGAACTGTGGTGGCAACAGGGCTGGCCCAAGGCATTAGAGAAGCAGGGGGCCCATGCCCAATCTTACTGTAGGCACGATACAACCATAGTCAGCCAGACAGTTGATGGAAAAGGCAGTAGCCCATAAAGTTAAAGAAAAGGGCAACGTCACCAAAAAAGGACATGCATGAGTAATTTCACTATTTTACCATAAACATTCACCGGCTAGATATCCGTCAAACCAGCCTTCGGTTCGGTCAAGGTATCATCACTTTACCATAAGCTCAGAAAATATTCTGTATTTTTACAATACTAACCTCCAAGAAGAGCCCAAAGTTGACTGGGAACTGCATTTCAACACAATTAAGGGTGTCTGGTTCTAGCTTTAGACATACACATGGTGCTCAAAGGACCATGTAGATCAAATACCATCGAGAATAGGCAGGCATCAGCAATTGGCAGAGAAACAGCAGTGCTGAATGGGGGACCGGTCGGCCGCAGGTCCTCAGGCGAGCCAGCGACGAGCAGGGAGGATCCAGGGCTGAGGCCCACATTACATCAATTTCATTCATGTATGGAGGAATGTAACAGCCTGTATTCAAAAACTTAACTGCTGTATAGAAACTCAGTCCCTCTGCTCTTTCGTAGGACCTGTCAATGAAGCGACTGAGCCATATTTTAGTGCCTTGTGAAATACTCTCACATTAGAGCACTTTATCAGGTAGCTCACGCCAACGCTGGGTTGTTCGTCCCTCTGCTCTCTGTGTGAATATGAATGATCGGTTGTCAGTAAGTGTCATAAATATTTACGAAGAGAGGTTTATTACTTGTCAGTTTATCGTTATGATTTATCTGTCCCCCTGCAGCATACATGTCTACTCTGTATGTTGCTTGTCCTGTGTTCTCCTCTGAGAAGGAAAATCACCCCAAGACATTTTGGTTTTCAATTTTGGTTTCCGTTTGCAAAAATAAACATCTTAACTCCCATTATTTTTGATACCAGTGAAGATAAGTAGAGCCATTATGGGCACTGAAATGCAACGAACTTTTGATACACTTTTCCTTTCTTGTGGCTCAGTCATTGTGTTGGTTATTGTATTAAAGTATCAACGTTATCAACAAACACTGAATAATTACACTTCAATCCATTGTTGTTGTTTTTTTATGCCAAGAATTATGGGAAAAAAACATTGTTCTATAATCCTATTTTTCTTAAAAGGCTTGGTGAGACCACTTTCTGGATGTGCAGGCGGAAAAATCCAATCATATGCAAGCGTTCCAATCAATAAGTTGAAGAAAAAGTAACGAAATAGATAAATTATCCTTGAACAGACTGTGGGATGTCAGCCACATTATTCTACTGGCAATGTGACTACAAACCGTGTCAGTAGATTCCCGACCTGGATCTGCTGGGACCCAACAGGTCTGCCAAGGTTTTGACAAAAGTTCAGGAATGGTGTTTGGATTCAGATCGGGTTCGGTCACACCGCTCCCAAAAGGTAAAGATTGAACTGTATTTGTGTAAAAAAACCCAATCTTTCTAGAGTCTAGGCTATATAAAACAGTGCCCACTGACAGTCATGAACAAGGTGCCACATTATGAGTTCACATTAGACATGGTCTAATGTGACTGGAATCATTTTTCAGGATGGAGGGCCACAGGAAGAATTAAACCTCAAACTACTTGACTGTTAAAAGAGCAATGGCAGCACTCCATGCTCTCGTCCACTGAGCTGTACAGGACTACACCAATGGAATCCCACCAAGAACATTGCATTTTGCCCGTAGTTGGTGGTTGGCATAAATGATTGGGAAATAAAACATCATTATTATTTCTCATCGCCTTCTCTCGCATTAGGAATATCCAGCACACACACTGGACTTTCCTACACGAAAAGGAAAGGAGAAATAGATGCCCCACAATTCACTGCGGCAGCAATATTTAACGTGACGCGCCATGCACGAACGTAAACAATTCAATCCAAAATAGAAGAGGAATAAGAAGAAGTGGATGAATATGACCTAGAAGAGATGCAAGTCATCATTTAAGTTACTATTGCATATGAAGCGATTTGTTTTCTGTATTTGTGACGTACCAAATCTAGCTTACCAGGATTTCGTAAACTAATCCTGGTAATTTAACACATGAAATATCAAGTGTATGGTATATCTTTTTATAGCAATATTTTCATTCATGCAAATGTTATAAAAAACCTCTGCTGCAGCAGACAGCATGATTATTGAGATGGGTGAGATGAGTGGGAGTTGAGTGGGATGATGGTGACCAGCACCAGGGCAGCTAAAGCCACGTTTATCATTATCACTGCTTTGGCTTTCTTATGAAGGAAAAAAAATGACATAAGTGTAAATGAATGAATAAATAAATGCAGTTTGCGATTAAAAAGGCCATTCCTCTGTTTCTACATTTTTACATTTTTACATTTATTTATTTCTGTATTTCTACACTTCTACATTTATTTATTTCTGTATTTCTACATCTCTACATTTATTTATTTCTGTGCCTCTGTCTCAGTGTATAAATGTATGAATAAATAAATGTAAAAATAGAGAAATGGCCTTTTTAATCGCAAACTGTACTTATTTATTCATTTTTTTGTAATTATAATAATGTCATTATTCGTTTCTGCATTTATTTCTTTATTTATGTATTTATTTAACTTTTGTCCTTCAAAGTTTCTCACTATGATATCTTTGTTTTTCTTACTATGATACCTATCAAAAAATGTATACAAAGATATGCAGTACCCGATTTATCACCTCTTATAATTTATTTTTTTAAATTTGTTAAAAATGTCTGTATACGCTTTTCTGGCTTTACTGACCTGTAACGCCAGAGGGCCTGCACAGTGCACAAGTCTTGCACCGGTGATCAATTCTGCGCAGGCGCGGGGATTCCGGAAAGACTATGAGGTCATAATCAAGCGACGGTTATCTCTCAAGCCTGCACCATGGCCGAAGCTGAGTATGTATTTGTTTTTTAACTTTATCTGGGTCCATCTGTTGTTTTCTTCACGTCCAGTGGGCTATTTTTGAGTCTTTCCAAGAAATATAAGTCGAACTCATCCGTCCGGGACTTTTATTGAGAGCGTTGGTGGCAGATAAAGGAGATTGTGGGGAGCCTTAATTTCACATGGGCACTTGAGTGTATCTAACACTCAAGTGTTAGATACACAGCTAGCTTAATATTTGGAACTATTACATGTGTAACTGAAAGAGCAGTTGTGTAACTATCAACCTCTGTGCTGTATGCTGTCAAAGATAACTAGTAACTATCGGGTACGTTATTTATATTAATTTAAACTGTTAGCAATAGCAACAGAAAATGCTATACAATCACAGCTATAATGTTGAAGCGGAAGCTATAGCTAATTCGTTCTGCTTGGATAAGAGACGACAGACGTTAAAACCTGATGAACAGCAGCCACTTTGCTGGTTATTTTACGTGTGTGCTAAAAGCTTTTATCCTGTAAATATATTTTGTGTTCGTTTGTGTGCTCGTGTTTTCAGATCTAAAAAGGTGATCAAGTTGGTTCCTGAGTATCTACTGAAAAAGAGGAAATCGTACCAGGCCATCAAAGCCACACAAGCCAAGCTTGCACTGCTCGAGAAGAGAAAGGTGAGCGAGATGATGATCACCCTTGTGTTTGTTTGGCAACATGTTGAAAACGAATGCAGATGGACACGTTTGGATTGGATGTCAAACATTGATACGGTGTTTCAACATTGCTGTTTGTTGACGTGTGCACTTCTACATTATCCCAGGTATCAAAAGGCAAACCGCTGAGGTTCAAACGCTTGGAAGACTTCTTGAAAGACAGCCACAAGAAGCATCGCGATGAAACCCGCATCCGGAGAGTGGAGCACAGGCCACCCGCCCCTCTGCCTCCTGCGAAGAACAAGCTAGCCTTTGCTGTCCGCATCAGAGAGTGAGTACTCCCGCAGACGCTGTCGGCCATGTGCGGGGAAATTCATCAGAAGCTGAAGAGTTTATTGATTCTTCAAGGTGTTCACACTCGGAGTACAAACTTTAAGTCAGTACATTTGGGAATGAAACACATCAATTCTTTTTTTTTTTTCAATACTTGCTATTTTAAACATAATAAAACAAATGGTAGGTTGCTACGGCCCTCTTGTTCCGGGTTTGTTGATAGTATTGTTGTTGGGTGAAAGCTCAAGCTGAAGCTTTGTGATACTTTGTCTGTTTTTACCTCAAAATCTAGTCAACAGGTGAATTTACCAAAGTTAGAAATTATTAGGTGGGTTTGCTTCACAATGTTGCAATACTAGGCAGCATGTTTTGCTGCCCAGTCATAATTTATAATCTCACTTCATACTTTTTGTCTTTACCTCAAGCAGCCGTTTCGAGTTCTCCACCACAGCAAAGTTCAGATTCTTCTTTTAGCGTCCGATGGAGATTGAGTATTGTTAGATATGTGGAGAGGTTGTTTATTTGTTACCGGGGATTAAACGGTTACCTGCACTGATGCCCGATCGCAGACTGCGCTTGAAAAATGTATAATTAATATTGTCCAGTATCTGACATACTGGACAAATTTAGAACCAGACGCACCATGCACCGTTGATGGAAGGTTGTTGCCTTATTACGCCAGTGACCTGCTGAAAAACCAAAACACAGCTGGTTTAACACTGATGATTCTTTCCTCCTAGGATTAAAGGTGTCAGTCCCAAAGTGATGAGGGTGGTCCAGATGCTGAGGCTGAGGAAGATCTTCAGCGGGGGCTTCGTCAAAATCAACAAGACCTCTGTGGCCATGATGAAGGTGGTGGAGCCCTACGTGGCCTGGGGGTGAGTAATTTCGACTGTTGAGCTTCAGTTAGTGAAACGTTGTGTTGTTGCGCGTGATAACCCCTTTTGTCATCTTGCCATCAGATTCCCAAACTTGAAGTCTGTTCGTGAGCTCATTCTGAAGAGAGGACAGACCAGGGTGGGCCGGAGGAAGGTTCCCCTCACAGACAACACCTTCATTGAGCAGCACATGGGTAAGTCTTTTAACGGTGTGATGGAGCCACCACACACGGAGAGCAGGGCTTGCTTTTAATCACCAAATAAAATTGTGCCTTTTGAATCCAGAATGCGATCAGATGAATATTCAGATTAAATGAAAACAAATCTGTTTGGAAGGTGCCTAATCAAATACTGGAAAGTTTATGTATAAAGGTATAAGATACCACAAAGCACTATAATAACAAAATATATGTCATATTGTTTATTACTTTCACATAAGTGTACATACACTAGATGGTGCAGTTTTTTCCCCCACGACACTTGTTTTCACAAAATATCACTTGCATCCCACCCTAGGAAAACTCAGCGAACTCTGCTAGTTCACTAGTAAAATCAGCTCCTTTGTTGGTTCGCTCTCTCTGATTACTCTGTCGTTGCCACGGCCACACAAGGAGCCCTGGTGGAAAGTTGAAAAAACTGAACTCCCATTGTTGTGGCGAAGAGCTGTAGGCGTTCAGAAAAGTGTCAGCTGCTCTCCCTCTTTTTGCGGCTGCTGCCACCCCCCCATGTCAAGGTTGCAGTTGTGATTACACTGAAAACTAATTTTAGCAAAAAAGCTGTCTGAAAACATCTTTAAGCCACTTGGGCGTCCCATGTAAGACTATGAATAAACTGCAAAACCTGCAAATATTTTTTGCCACTGCCACACACCCCAAAAATGAGCAACTTTCCTTGGACATTAGAGTGCGTATATTGCAGGTAGAATTAAGCAAAATTGGAAGTTTTGCCACAGAATTCCTTTCCAAACTTATTTCCACTGTGCTCCAATCCTGTCATCCCATCACACGCCTCCCCCTCTTGTTCCTCAGGTAAACATGGCATCATCTGCCTGGAGGACCTTATCCATGAGATCTACTCGGTCGGGAAGGGCTTCCGGGCCACCAACAACTTCCTGTTGCCTTTCCGGCTGTCAGTGGCCCGTCACGCTTCCAGGGACAAGGCCGGGCTCCTGAAGGACCTGGGAAATCCTGGATTTCGCGGAACAGACATTAATGCCATCATCAGGCTGCTGAACTGAGGAAAAGCACCTGAAAGATGGATACCCAGCAGCGACGAAAGGGATGCTGCACTTCATGAGAAGAAAATGCCATTGACAGCAAAATATATATATTTTTTTGTTTGTTTCTTTGGCAGAGAACCTCATGGGTTTCCCCCCCGTGCCCCTGTGGTTACATTCTCTGGACACTGGCAGATGTCAGAAAAAGTGGAGTCTTTTACCTTGTCCGTGTTGATTTTGTTCTGCACTATGTTTGAAAAATATCACATGGTGCCCCTGACAGTTTGTCTGATAGAAGCAGTTGTGCTCCTTGGTGAAAATGTATCAATATTGTATATTAAAGATATATTAGTACACACTATTCTTCACGTTGTCAGAGGAATGGATCAGTCCTTGCTCCAGATGCAAGTGCAGGAACTGAACAGTTGGGATGGGTTGTACTATATACCACCAGCTTAACTACAGCTCATTCATTTACTGCGTTCAATAGATTTCTGTATGTAAAGTCTAAAAAAAAAGAATCCGTTGTCATCTTGTGATTTACTGTTGATACATTGTTTTTACAATAAAAACAAAACAAAAATGAAACAGTACTTTTGCAATGATAACCATTATATTTATCACAAAATGAGTGTGCCACCACAAACTGAGGATGCCGGGAGTAGTTTGGATTTGTCAGTATTTCAAAGCGTCACACGCACGCTCGGTGTCGCTATTGATTCAATTACATGCGACTCATCAGCCAGAGGAGGCGAGAGAGAGATGTGAGTGTGACCCGAGCGGCAGAGCTTCTACCAGTGCGCACAGGGGAGAAATGGGGGATGGCTTCGGGAATGCTTCATGAAAGTCACCCATGCATAGATTTTATTTTTTTGATTTTAAACAACTAATGTGTGAATGTGTGTTCTGTTGGATCAGGTGCGCGCAGTGGAGAATTCCCCGGTGAAAAAAAAATCCCCCAGGCAGGAGCAGGTAAGAAACGGATTGTTCTGCTCGGTGTGTTTTGCGGGGGTCAGGTGACGTACGCTGCCACGGTATCGACACGATCATCCAGCAATCTATTGCCAGGGTAATTAATCACCATGACGACGATTTTCTGTGTCCGCGCAGCTAGGCCGACGTCATGGTGACGTTGGAGTGGGTCCTCTTCGGCCGATGTCGTGTTTCACAGCGCAAAACACTTGGCTTCGCTGAAATGATGGTCACCTCCACGTTCTTCGGAATTGTAATCCTCGTAATTTGCCTAAAAATAGACAACGTGTGCTCACAAATCAATGCGACAATTAAATATAATTCGGGACTGTCGCAGCACGTGTTGTGCCTCCTTCAGTGACGTCGCAAAGGTCGTAATTGTGATGACGAGCTGGAAAATGTGACGTTTTGGAGCACATTCTGCCGACTGAGCAGTGTGCACCATGTGCGAAATGAATAACAAATGGGTACTATATTAAAGTGCCACGTGTCAACCTCTAACTGCGCCGACATGGACTATGTCAATGTTTTCAACCTAAATCCTAGATTAAGCTCGTATTTACGGCTGACGGGCAGTTCCATTTGCCGGCGGTGAGCGCGAGTATATCTCGTTTACGTGGAGCACTTGAAGGCGGCACCCTCGCTTGCTGTCAAGGAGAGTGGGCGGTCCGTCCGTCCGCGCCTGGAGCCCACGGACGACGGGAAACGATGTTGCCAGTAGCGGGGAGTTGTGGCAGCGGGAGAGCGGCCAGAGGTAAGCTAGTAGTCCCTGAATTCAAACCATGTTTCTCGTGAAGATGACCCGAAATGTCCGCGCGTCGTCGCCGCGGAGTCCTCGGCTCTCAGAGATCAGATACACGCTGAGAAAGTTCTTGGGCAACATGGCCATGTGTGTGTGTGTGTGTGTGTGTGTGCGCGCGCGCCCGCGCGCCCCCGCGTGTGTTCTCTGTAGTTACCGCAGCTTAACAGTAGCCTGCCGCCTGAGTCGTGATGGCTCGTCGTGTAACGTTCGTGGCAAGGCACATTTAGCGGCGTGGCCCATTCCCGGGCATGGCGCATTCCGTGAGACGTGAGCCTGTTTTTAGCCTGTTTGGCTAGCAACTCGAGCGGCAGGCAGCTGAAATGAATGACTTGTCGGGAGCGCGTGCGGACTAATTAGGCAGCAGGTCCGCAGATCATTTCCGGTCGGAACCTGGCTAAACCAACAACGACAAATATAACCATCGGAGATGTTGCACTTGACCTCAGGACTCCAGTGCAGTGACCAACTGTTTGAGGGGTTTTTTGTTGTTGTTGTTTTTGCTATGATGTGCCTTGCACCACCGTGTATGCAAGGTTGCACAAGAGCCGTACAGCGGTTCCAATGTTGACTGCACTTCTAGGAGGGTTAAAGATCAATTTCATAAGCTCAGTATTTGCTCCAAAATGCAACCATTATACCAGCCTTCCTCTTGACCACAGGCACAAGCGGTCACGTCCAAGACACCACATTGCTGTGAAGGTTCTAAAATCGATCACCAAGACTTATTAACGAAGATATGTCAATTTCTCCCTCTGGATATTTGCGTCAGTGTTATAAGCTGGCTGCTGGGTGGATCACGAAGGGAGCAGAAATGGTTTGAAAACCAATGTCACTGTATTCATTGTTTTGGTGAGTCAGTCGAACTCAGACATTATTGGCTGCTTTTTTGGGGGGGGGGGGGGGGGGGGGGGTTAAGTTGCTGCATTTGTAACCTATGTGAAGGTTGATGTGAAGGTTAAATTCACTGAGACTTCTAGATGCACAGTTCCACCTCACCGGAGGCCTGGACTACGAAGCAGGATTTGCGGTTATCCAGGTAACTTCACGTTTAACCCTGAGGTTCTCCGTCCTACGAAGCTGGAGCTCTTCTTACCGGGGTTAATCACCATGGTAACTTGTGCTGAATGGCTATCCATACAAGATAAGAGAGATAATCAAAGTCAGTCACCACCGGTCCAACTTCTGACCAATCAGATTACTGGGAAACCAGAGTCATCGTTCCACAGGATCCTGCCTGGGACAAAAGAGATCAGAGTAACGTGACGAATATTAAAGCGCAGCGCATATTGCGCTCAACAGTGACCGCCCACTTTTAAAAGGCCCCCTGTTCCGGAAATGAATTTTCCAATTCCCTCACTTCATTGACGTTTCATAAAATCCTCGTATAAAGAGTTTTAAGCCGAGAGTTTC
Organism: Scophthalmus maximus; assembly: GCF_022379125.1. Classification (NCBI taxonomy): domain Eukaryota; kingdom Metazoa; phylum Chordata; class Actinopteri; order Pleuronectiformes; family Scophthalmidae; genus Scophthalmus; species Scophthalmus maximus. Next base: position 3,724,308 of record NC_061532.1, read on the forward strand.
GTTACCATAAAACAATTTTGTTTTCAGAACAAAAAGAATGGAAAATGGGGAAAAATCAGAGATACAATTATACCAGCCTTCCTCTTGACATACTTATTTTATGAGTGAAGGGACTACTCATCCCATAAAACATTGCAAATGCCTTTTCAAGGACTTCCAACCAATCAGAGACTGTCGATGTTACACTTTAAGGATTGTGGTAGTGTAGTACTTTTTTTTTAAAAACTAGGTGGATATCACACAGACTTTTGGCTTCTACAGGTCCTCATACCATCGCTTAATAGCCTCAGAGCTCGTGGTGAGTCGACCTTGGATGGTTACCAAATTAGGGCTAATAATCAAAACGCTTGATTCAGAATATGAAAGGGATTTTTCCCTTCCGTGGGCTGTTGAGCTCTTGCCGTATCAGACTTTACATTTCTCCATTCTGGTTTTAAAACAGTTTCTAATAAATACATGAACTCATTTGAATTCAGTAAAGATTATTTAATTCCGGACAGATTCCTTTTAGTTCTTTTTCTATCATTGCAGCGCAGAACAACACAAGGAGACTGTGACAATAAATGGTAATAAAAACGTTATACTATCCCTTTGTTGGAACAACAATATTTCTCATGCTCATGAATGAACAGTTCAGGGTGATTGGCCATATCACACATTAACTTCTTCTCTCCTCTGAGATTCCTTGACTGAGACAGTTGATATCCAGCCCAGTAGCACAGGTTATCCAGGATGGTCAGTGTTAGGTTAAGTCAAACCTGATAACATGTCCTGGGTATGATGAACTCTTTTCGTAGCACATGCCCCTGAAGAAGGCTGAGCACCTCCCAGATAACTGCTGTAAGGAACTGTGACATCGTCTGCAGGCTAATGATTACACAAAAGCTTCCGCCAAACACAGCGCTCCTTTCATCTGGTGTTGCAATTGTCAAGATCTGCCTTCAATGCATTCACTATTCACAACATCATCAGAGATGTACATTTTATATTTAATAAAATCAGTGGCTCTTTATCTTTGATGCTTGTGAAAATGAATTGTCAGGTGTTTCTACCTCTTACAACCTCAGTCTGTGATGTAGGTAGTGATTTCTCAAAGCAGGCCATGGTTCAGCTGGAAGTTTAATGATTACTGAGATTATTGGTCTTTTTGGGTCGCTGAGATACAAGCAGACCTATGGCACGAGCGTGCACAAATTCCAAAAGTGATGATGGCAGTAAACCATTTGTGCTTGTGTTGAAGTGTGCTTGGTGACTCATATGTGTATTTTAGTTACCAGAGAGTGTGTGTGGCGTTCTCTGCACAGCATTTAGTAACATGTGCTCTTCTAGACTGAAAATATCATAGTAATTGACATAATTGTTTCACTGGATGATTCTTTGAATATTTGGTGAAATTATGGCTTGTATTCCTAAAAATAGAGAAATCATTTTCTTCGTTTTCCCAGTTATGTTATTGTTATAATTTCTAACAGGTATCCAAAATAATGTGTACAGCCTATTTAAAGGACATAAAGGAAATAGATTAGGGATGGAGTTCAATAGCATTTTGTCGAATCTAAATCCAGGTCAGAATCCGCTTATCAAAGCTGAATTCTACTTCCCCCCTTTTAAAACTTTTGTATTAATTTGTGTGGTGGGGAAGATATCTGTTAAATCCAATCAAATTATAACCATATAACTTTTCTGTAACAGAAGTTACAACTTGAGCTTCTTCTAATATCTTTATTAACACACTAGGTCCTTTAAATAGCGATTTAGGGGCCAAGCACCAGACAAGCCTGACAGTAATGCTAATAGCTAACACTCAGCCAAGGCCCAACAGTCCCCTTATGACACCAAATTTAAATCCGCTAGATCCAGATTTTTATTTGGATCCGCACCAAATTGCACACACTCATAGAATTCAGCCTAAATATAACATATTTTCCCCCCTTTCAAGATCCATGCATTGGGAAATGCACAATGTAAAAAAAAAAGTGTTTATTAAAATCCTGGACTTTAGGGGCTCTTACTTGGCCCCTGTCCCATCTGTTCAGTATTTTCTCCTGCTGACAAACAAACAATCTAACCAACCAAAGAAAACATCAGCTCCCTGGTGGACATTCTGCTGTGCTGAAAGTGTTGGCCAATCAGCACATTATTCTCTGTCTCTGCTCCTGTGACATTTATTAACCATATCTGTGCTCATTGTTTCTGTTTGCCTTGGGGGGGGGGGGGGGCTGGGGGTGGGGGTCTGCTGAAGCTGCAGTAGATGTGGCTGCGAAAATAAAAATAGTGCAAATCTCAATTCTACTTTATGATTCATGACTGACAGTTTTTTTCAAATTCTTGTGCGTTTTATCCAACGCAGTCTGATTCATTAATCCGTTCATTCGTTTAGCCCATAAACGTCTGAGTGGCGTATATGAAAAATGCAGCATTCAGTGGACTCGTAACTCTTACTGCCCAATTGTCAAGTGGCTGCCACCAGTAGTAGCCCGTCTAATGAGGCTGTCCACTGTCTGTGCAATCAATGCAGTCCCTAATGGGTTTTTTATCAGTAATTTCTTCTAATATTTGTTAAACACTCACACACAACCTCTTCGCTGGGCAAACATACATTCATATAGATCACGAGGGAGGGGTTAACACAATCGCAGCTTGTTATTCACAACTATTTTATTAGACTCACATGAATAGAGTTAATCAATAATAACTAAGTTGCTGGCAGGTCGTAAAAATGAGTAGTCAACTGTTTGGCTGGCAGCAGGCATTTATGGAAAGCTCCACTCCAAGGTGGAAGACTAACTGGTTTGACAAATGTGTGTCTGTTATTCAGCCCCACCCCCTCAAAGAGTGGCACACAGCCCCTTCCCTTAGCTGTCCATGATGAAACCATCCAGGACTGTGTCGTTAACTGTGTGGGGGACAGCCCTGACCAGGACCAAGCTAGTGTTTTGCTTCTGTTGATGGCACTGTTGGTCAGTCAACCTCTGAAATATCTCAACTACTCATCTGCTGGATAGATTAGCACAAAAATATCTCATTCCCAGACACGGAAACCAAATGACTTTGGTGATCCACTGACTGTCTCTTTAGAGCGCCTTCATATTTGCCATCTGCTGGTCATTCCAGAGAACACAGGCTTCAGGCACTTCCACATGGGCTTAATTTTCCGGACTACGTCCATTTTTATATATAGTCTATGATACCCGCCGTTAGGATAAATAGCTATAATTCGTTTATATCCAGTGTGTTTTATGTGAAATGTCTGAACGAAAGGTGAAGTTGCTCTGGGTTTTATCAAAATGACCTTGTAAAAAACCCTGAAATGAGATGAAATGGCTGTTTTGACTATAAAAAGGAACACCGACTGATACAGAATAAGACTGATGCATATTTGGCAGCCAAGGACAATAAGGAGATATCTGGTAGCATTTATCTGCTTTGCCCCTTTAATCCCTATTAACTCTGTAACACTGAGAATGGAAAAAATGTGATTTTACTTTGAACTCCCTTTTTTTTCTTCTTCTTCCTATCCTCGGACTCTTTCAACAGTCATATGCAACCGCAGACCTTCCCATGCTCTACCTGCTCTCTCACCATCAAACACCATTCACACACGAAGCAGAGGTTAAAACAATCACTGGTCATGTGTTGCCAGGCAACCACGGCCTCCCTGTGTGATGTTTTGTGATTCTCATGACACAACCACCACCTGATACTTATACGGAGAGCCAGGTCAAACATTAAACACAAGCAGTACGGCACACGGACAGATACATATTCAGTCTTCCGACTGTGTTGCCGGTGGGAGACGTGATCTAGATAAGTGATCAGCAACGGTAAAGAGAATCAGCGTCTAAGAAGCTTACGCACTGATTAATATGGGAGGGTGGGTATTATGATATTGGCAGGTGATGCAAAGATGGCAAGCATTTGCGATATCAGGCTCCCTAAATGAGATGATTGGCTGAATTTTTTTTTCATATGATTGTAAATTGAATATCTTTGGGTTGGTGGAACGAACTGATGACATATCCTTGGGCTTTGCGATCATTTTGTAGGAATATTTGATCTTTGAACACGGATCATACAATAAGAATTGATAAGTTGTTTTTAAATTATTTTGTCGTTTGATAGTTGCAGTTGAGGTGAAGACAGGGCATATGGGGAGATATGTGGTACGACATGCCATAACCAGGGGATGTCACTGCCACGTGGTGTTGCATCTTAACCACTTGGCTGCTGCACGCCCCTGACATGTTACACCTCACGTGGTGGCAGGACACCGATGTAGTGAAATGGGCCTCGGCCAACTGGTGCGGAAGCAAATCAGCTTCCTGTGAGCCATGTTTCTTTGTGCGGAACATTCCTACGTATTGAAAATTGCAGCAAGCCATTAACTGTAGTACACTATTATCCAGAACGGGGGAGCCCGTGGGCTTGTTGTTAAGTTTCCTGATAGAGGCTTGGTGGGCCGCAGCATTATAGCACATAGAGTAAAACTTTCAACGTTTCTGCAGTTACCAGCGCTTACACACACACACACACACACACACACACACACACACACAGACACAGACACGATCTTGAACCTTGTGTGGTACTTTAAAAAAAATTCAAATTCTGAATACGAGTTGCATCTCTTTTGGACATCAGGACTTCGTCTCTGTCTGTTTGTGGTAGTATTTTGTTTTGGGAAAGGTTTGAGACTTTGAAGGAATACCAGCTCTGGCCAGCCTCGGCGGTCAGTCACATGTGCTCCATCACATGAATGCACTTGTGTCATCTATTACCTGGGAAGGAACTAACTGCTGTTAGTTTAGGCTTTTTAATTCTAAAGTTATTTCGTAATGTCAGTCGCAATGTTCGGCAGCCGTCTTTTCAACAACCCCCGGCACATATTTCAGGACAACTACACCAGGCTTTTTCGCTACATGAATGAGGAGGGAGCTGCACTTTTAATGGTCACTGGCACATAGAATCAACATGCATTTTGATATATATGTGCTTCTATGATGTAATACATCCTCTTTAGGGCCAAAAAGAAATGCATTTATAGAACCACCAGTCAAACTGATGAAAAGCTTTCATGAGTTTGCCCAAAAATAACCATTTAAAATGCCCCCCCCTACTTTTTCTACGCATGTGCGTTTACAGCTCAATCCGGAGTGCCATGACGTGACGCTATCGGCTCAGCCCACCAGAGAGTTGGTGGGAATGCGAGAGTTTATATCTGATCTTGGTTTGCGTATCCAGGTATGGCAGATGATTGGCTGTTTCGAGGTAGAGGCGGGACGTGTCCCACAATGGCCATCTCTGGTGTTACGGACTACTCTATTCTATTCTGTGTGCTTGTCTTCTCCCTTTCAGTGTCTGGTTTTACCTCATGTTTGTTTTGGCTGCCTTCTTAAATAGTGGTGTCACTTTGAAATGAATGCAGTTTGTTTCTGGTTGAAGTACGTTCTTTTAACTTTCTCACTCTCCTTGTGTCCTCGGACTGTTGCTGCCTAAGTTTTGCTGAAGTTGTACTTAACTGACCTGACGTGTCCCACACCTTAATTGCACAAGACCAAATCAGTGTGGCATTTTAAGTAGCTTTACTTGAGTACATTTCCATGGGCGCCACTCTGTGAAGCCGTTGGCGTCTTGTTTTTAAGCGCTGGAATGATTTTAATCCTGGGGCTCTTTGTAACCGGTCAGGATTTAATACAGTTTCTTTCACACTGATGCTGTCCATTTAAGAATGGCATCTTAACTGTAGGGGTTCTATTATCCTGCACAACACTGTCAGCACAAATCTAGCAACTCTCACCAGGAGCAACGGTTTCTGTGAAACAGCAGACCAAGTTGCTACACACTAGACCTGCTACTGAAAGATTTAATTAGCGAGCACTGCAGCAATTGTTCAGTTCATTTAGATAATATTAAAGTTTTTTTTAAGCATGCCTTGAAGTGCAGTGCAGAGCATCTACCAAAGACTGATGTTGTAGTAACGTCTCCTCTGAAAAGTGACTGATTTAAAGCTCAAGTTTGTAATTTTTTTACTTTTCTGGCGGCATCTGGTGGGAAAGTTGCGAACCGCAGCCAACTGAGCACCAGACAGGGGACACTTTATGGTGGCACACGGCTAATTGTATTTCCCGTTTCCGGCAGCGCGAATGCGACGTTTCCTCGACCGTTTTCTGCAACTGTGTTTAATGCTGTGTTCCATTATACGTCGGAACTCGCCGAGTCGCAGTGGAACCGGAACGCAGCACAACAAAACGTAGCAAACATGGCGACTTACACGGTGATCAGGTCCCCCTAATGTAGCTATATTTAACTCATTCAAAGTGGACGAACAAACATTGGTTCTTTGTTGCAGGTGATTATACATATATGAACACACAATTATAGACAATATGTTCAATTCCTGTGAATACGTTCTTCTAAATATTGCACACTATAGCTTTAAGTCCAGTGCACCATTGGAACTGAACCTGTTGCAGTTGCGTCTGTTCCCAACCAGTCACGTTCAGGGGGATTAGAGATTAGACATAATGATAAGAGTGGGATTTAATGGGGGTCCTGTCTGTTGGCTGCTGCTTGATCAAACCAGCCCAGAGGATCTCACAAGACAGGCAGTCAGCGCAGAACATTTCAGTTTGATTCAAAACATAATGTCACACACTCCCACTCCCACACATGCTAATCCCTGCAGATTTGTGTTTTACGTTACTGCAAAGTTTAACTGCAACAGACGAGACTCACTGGCAGTGCTGACATCTTTGGCTCGTTGTCATTTGAAACAGTTGCCCCCCACTGCCATTTACAGCTGCCAGCATGTGAATATGGCTGAAGCGAACGACTGAACAGTTGTCCATGTGAATTTTACATGTGCGCGTGTGTGTGAGCAGAGCTCAATACCAAAATGTTTGTGTAAAATCTGAATCCAAAGCAGCCTCTGCGTTTATTGCCGCAGTTTTGCTGCACTGCAATTAGTCTTTTGCATGGCCACATACACACACACACACACACACACACACACACACACACACACACACACACACACACACACACACACACACACACACACACACACACACACACACACACACACACTACAATACAATACAAACGGACACTGAAACACATACACACATGTCGATATGAATCTATGATAAGTGGTCTGGGCAAATCTTCACTTTGGGAAATAATTTGAGAGCTTTAACTTTAATAATGATAAAAAATACTATGGTTTTGTTTGTAGTGAAATCTCAGATAAGCACAGCATGGAGTTTGAAAAAACAAAAACAGTCTTCACTGTTGACAACAAAAATATATCTCCTGAAGTGAAATCTGTTAAGCAATGGAGTAGTGTGTCTCTTATACAAACAAAACACGAGATTGGGTTTTGTCTGGTTGAAATGATATCTGTCCAAGAGACACACAGACACAGTCGTGGAAAAGATTGGGCCGATATTGAATGATTTGTAACAATATTGTGGTAGTCGCTTCTCGTGTGATTGTCTTTCTTTTTTCAGCTGTGGTGCATTGTTTTGCTGAATTTCTCCTCTGCCTCCACAGTGATAACGATGGGATCGGACTAGGAAATCCCCCTCCAGTGAGCACTCGCCTCTGAGTTGCCAGTGTGTGTGTGTGTGTGTGCACGTGTCAGCCAGCAGCAGCAGCTCGATCACATTAGACACAGTAAGTCTACCGCTATTTTACTTTGTAACTTCTTAGATATGGGTTTTTGTTGTTGTTGGGTAAATTTTTCAACCTGGCATACAGTTGTGTTTTGCAAAAATGCATTTATTGCTTTGAAGGACTTTTTTGCATGAGGAAATATAAACTGTGAATGTATTCAATAGATTTGGTTTGTTGTTGTTAAACGGGCCGATGACTTTCAGTGCAAAACACACAGCAATTTAAATGTAGACTCTCTCATAATTAAATCAAATGTTAATGCTTTGAATAATGTACAAATGCAAGAGATAATTGTACACGCATAAAATAGTTTATATCATTGTAATTTAGAGCTGCAACAGTTAATCAATTAATAATTGACTACTAAATGAATCACCAACTATTTTGATAATCAATTAATTGGTTCAAGTAGTTTTTATGGGGAAAAAGTCAAAATTCTCTGATTGCAGCTTCTTAAATGTGAATATTTTCTGGTTTCTTCGCTCCTCTATTACAGTAAACTAAATATCTTTGGGTGGACAAAACAAAACCTCATCTTGGGGTTTGGGGAAACCCGATCAACTAATTGATGAATTGATAAAATAATCTACAGATTAATCGATAGTAAAAAAAAAAACATTTGTTGCAGCCCTATTGTAATTTAAGTGACATATTTTAAATATCAGCAATAATTACCAACTATCATACTGTTGTATCATACTGTTGTGCATGCAGGTTTGGTGCATTAACAATAAAACCTATTAGCATGAACAATTCTGGTCTATATTCAAAAATATTTATATATAATGCTGTTGTTCTAGTGATTAGTGTCTAGTTACCAAGTAAATCCTTGTTATTAAATCAGAACCTGCTGTTGTATATTTCTGCCGACTCTGCCACCTCCTCCAGGTCTCACTGAGAGAGGTTAACGTGACCTCACACTGACTCTCTCTCTCTCTCTCTCTCTCTCTCTCTCTCTCTCTCTCTCTCTCTCTCTCTCTCTCTCCTTGTTCTTCGTCCTCCAGCTCTTTGTGTCGCCCCTCCTTTGGTCAAAGTGCCGCATTGACATTGTGACAGTCGCCCGGGGCCGTGGTCCCTGCAGCCTTCATTGCCCCGAGCCTCCCGACGTCCAGGGTCATCATGGCGGATGTAGTGCAGATGCACTTCACCACGGTGGACTACGTGATCTTTGCCTTGCTGCTCGTGGCCTCGACCGGCATCGGCCTCTTTCATGCCTTCTCCGGTGGCCGCCAACGCACAACACAGGTAGACTTTGGTTTTAAACCCACAAAGTCTTTTATCTTTTCTTGACAATACTTCCTTACTTTTACCCAACACTCTTTAATAGTTCAGGGTGAGATTCAAGTGCGTTTGTAGTAATCATGTCCCACACCAACATGTTTACCACAGGAGTTCCTGATGGCGGACCGCTCCATGAGCTGCCTGCCCGTGTCTCTGTCCCTGCTGGCCACTTTCCAGTCGGCGGTGGCCATCCTGGGGGCTCCATCGGAGGTGTACACCTTCGGAACTCAGTACTGGTTCCTGGGCTGCTCCTACTTCCTGGGCCTGCTCATCCCAGCTCATGTTTTTATACCAGTCTTCTACAGGCTGCAGCTCTCCAGTGCTTATGAGGTACACACACCAATAGAGAATACAAGAACACACCGTTGGACAGGACTGCACCACTATGGTGGATTTATGATCTGTTAATGTGTTTTTTAAAACATTGGTCACTTGTGCTGTCCTCTTTCCCCTGTCCGCCTGTTTATTTCTGTTTTACACTCTGTCAGAATTTCCCCTGGCTTCTCCCCGTCGTCGTCTTTCTCAAGTATGATCTCAGAGCTTGGCTTTCTTATCTGTCCTCTAATCTGTTTTATCTTTGATGAGGTAACATCCAACAGAAACACATGTTCTTGTCTCGAGACTGCTTATCTTTATATCCAGTCAGGCTCATGAACCTCAAGGAGTTTGACCAGTCATTTGCCAAAGATACCTCCTGCAGTAATGTCCTGTAGATAAAAAACAAAAAAAAAACTGATATCTGGCTTTGTTGATGCAAACCTAAACTGACAGTTCTGATCCTGAGAGTAAACGTCCTCAGCACTTACCACACATGTCTCTGAGATGATATATAATCTGCCTTTTGATTTTGTTTGTTCTCTTTTGCTTTTTTGTTTTGGTTCGTCATCATTCTTTCCTCTCAACAGTATCTGGAACTTCGCTTCAACAAGACGGTTCGCATATGTGGGACTGTGACGTTCATCTTTCAAATGGTATCTTAGTCTACTTCATACCTTCTCTGTACATTAGTTTCTGGTTGTTGTTTTTTTATGATCTGATTGGCCAACACCACAATCTCACCAAGATAAATAGGGTTAGGGTTAGGGTTTGTGACCGATTGTGTAAAATTGTATAATTGGAAGTTGTAGTCATCAATGATATAGTAAGACAATGATCTTCTAAATGGCAATGATTTTTTTTTTTCTTTTGGGGTTTGAGTTATTTGTTTATAAATCATTGTAAAAATAAAGTTTTTGTCTGTGCAGTGATTTTATTAGATGTGAAACAGCAGGTTTTTATTGTTGAGAAAGAACAGACGAAGGAACGCATCCACAGGCCAATTAGCTTACATTACATTAGAGCCTGACTTTGGCCTCGGAAATGTCACATTGACCCTTGTAACATTTCTATTATGGTTTGCGTTTCCTGTATAAGGGTTAGCAGTATCTATATTTTCTCTAATAGAAGCATCAACAGTGTTGATGTCATGACCTTGAGAACATTAACTTTTATCTCAAAGAGACACAATATAACTGTAAATTCTTCCAAATTAATTCAGAAATGTGTATGAGCAGGGATAAATCATGGTTGAGTCAAGGTCGAATGATAATGGCAAGTTAGACAGTTCTCTACCAACAGGGAGAAATGTCATTATCAAACCCTTATCACAAAGAAATGTAATTGAGGCTTGGTTTAACCTTAAACTGCAATAAATGAAAAGAAAACACAAATGCAGCCAAATGTATGGATCATTAAGAAAATAAATGTAATTTAATTTAAATGTAAAATATAAGCACAAATGCACATCTTTTCTCCCTAGTTTGTTCTGTAAAAAAAAAAAAAAGTTTTCACATGGGAAAACGATGTTCTCGGCCAACAGATGCATCTGTCGGGCTGTAGTAAAACCTGCCATGTGAGCGAGTTAGCTCCGACACATGACCTCTGAGCCCGGCTCTGCTGTTGTGCTTTGCAGGTCATTTATATGGGGGTGGTCCTGTATGCTCCAGCCTTGGCGCTCAATGCTGGTAAGATCGCCACTTTTTTTTCCCAGTTAGAAAAGACAAACAGGAATATGGTATATATTGTAGACATTGTACAATGTTGACCTTGTTATTGGAGTATCCTGTTGTGCATGTAATCGTTTCTCTCCGTTCCCTTGCAGTGACGGGTTTTGACCTGTGGGGAGCGGTGCTGGCCATGGGATTGGTGTGCACTCTCTACACTGCTCTGGTGAGAAGCTAGATTTACCAAATAAGTGATCACATTTGTGACAAAGTATTTGTCTATTTATCGACAACAAAACCTAAACAATAATTTGATATAATTCATTAATATTTGTATTACAAATGTGAGTAACAAGTTAAAAGGATAGGATAAAGGGATCATGTAAAAAATAGAGTTGATAATACTTTTTGTATTTTTAGGAGACAACAAGTGGTGATTGTTAATCATCTAATTGTACTTGATTGAATTTTTATAATTTATTTCTCTCAGTTATAATTTCCTCATCTCTTTTCTTTAACTTCTATGATTATTCTATGAACATACAAGTTCTGCTCCATCTGTCGTCCGTAAACTGCAGCTCTGATCCATGTGCGCCTACAGCAGATGGTTTGAAATATTGATCTCTTATGGACCGAACCCATGTTATCCCGTTTCGCAGGGGGGCCTGAAGGCGGTGATTTGGACCGACGTGTTCCAGACAGTGGTGATGTTTGCTGGACAGCTGGCGGTCATCGTGGTGGGGGCCAGTCAGGCGGGGGGCATAGGAGAGGTCTGGAGGAAAGCGGTCAACGGCAGCCGCATTGCCGGACTAGAGTGAGTCGTCGCATTACTCATCCGCGCTTATAAGCTGGGATTAACTTCATAGAGGCGGGAGCAGAGAGAGACGCTAAAAGACACTTTGCTTTAGGAATCAAACTTGTGTGTACTTCCGAAATGCTAATGCTCTACCCTCTCCGTCTTTTGCAGGCTTAACCCGGACCCCCTCGAGCGCCACACCTTCTGGACTCTGGGTGTGGGCGGAGTCTTCCTGATGCTGGCGCTGTACGGGGTCAACCAGGCCCAGGTCCAGAGATACCTCAGTTCTCGCTCAGAGAAAGAAGCTGTCATGTAGGTGTCATTAGCTCCTCCCTACATGCTTTGCATTTTCTGTGATACAGGAACATGATGTAGCCACTGTAAACTTTGGATCATTCAGTATCCTTTTCTTTCTTTTTTTGCACTTTTTAAAAAGTTGCTTTTTATGTGTTCCCTTTATAAAACTGGTCATCTTTGGTCAAGTGTTTTGATTTAACTTTGTGGCCTCTCGTGTCTTTTTTCAGGTCCTGCTATGTGGTCTTCCCATGCCAGCAGGTGGTCCTGTCTTTAGGCTGTCTGATGGGTCTGGTCATGTTTGCTCGGTATGGAGAGGACAGCCCTCTGGACAAGGGCTACGTCAAAACCAATGACCAGGTGAACACTGGTTTGCTCCCCATGCTCAACCAAATGATCCATTTTGAATATATAGTGTTTGTCCATCCATTAGCCCTACAGTACTTGCTCGTCCTTGAGGGTCACGGGAGAACTGTCTATCTCACGGCTATACAATGTTTTTATTATCTGGTATTCTTTAGGTCTGTGATCCTAATCTTCAGTTTCTTTGTGTAGATGGTGCTGTACTTTGTGATGGATGTATTCAGGGATCTGCCCGGGCTCCCAGGGCTGTTTGTCGCCTGTCTCTTCAGTGGAGCTCTCAGGTAAATAACCCAAGAACACAGACTTGGAAGTAAAGGATCTGTTAACTGTCTGTGAGTCGTCAGTCAGCAAGTGAACTACAGTCATTGAACATCTCCCTGGTTGTCACAGCAATGTCGTTTGCAGGTTTACTTTAATGTAATAAGTTTAGCCTCTTGTATCACTACACATCTGCTCTTATTGAAATGTAAAGTTAAATCCTACTATCAGCTGGACATGACATGACATTTTCATAAGTGGGAAGTTTCAGCCCAGACCTCCTGTTCTACGCAGACAACTGTGTAATGTATTCGAAAATACCAGCTACTCATTAAATCCTATGTTTGTCCCACCAGCACCATCTCATCAGCCTTCAACTCCCTAGCAACAGTAACCATGGAGGACCTGATTAAACCTCACTTTCCAAACATGACAGAAGCTAAAGCCACACTGCTCTCCAAAGGACTCGGTGAGCCACTGGCTTTATTTGTTTGGCTTCCTGAATTCATACTTTACATCTCCAAAGACATACAATTCCTTTTGTTTTCTCAAGTCTGAACACAGAGAGAGGGCCAGGAAATTATTATTGCACTTGAACAAAATACAAAAACGTCAAAATGAAAACCAACGCCTATTTGAATAACTGTTACCAATAAGCGTCAGTGTTTAGGCAAAGTACACACTAAAGTATTTTTACTCAAATGCAGGACACACTCATGCGTAACCACTTCCTTCACTGATATATACTTCTTTTAATTACTGATAATGTACCAACAAAGACCTCTTCAACTTATGAGGAACATTTTATATTCCAAACAGTACGAGTGTACCAGTTCTTCCAGCTAAATACTTTGGGTCTTGTGCTCCATAGCTTTGGCCTACGGCCTGGTGTGTCTGGGTATGGCTTACGTCGCCTCCCTCATGGGATCTGTGCTGCAGGTAAAAAAGCTCATTCAGGGTTTTTTTGTCATTTGGAAAAATGTTTTTGATGGTATCTTTAAGTAAGCTGTAACATTACTTTTTAAATAGTTTTTACTTCATTAGAATCCTTCACCTACAAATAAAGTTGTACCAGAAAGACAAGATGTTTTATGTTATTATAAATCTTGAAGCAGTTTTAAAAAAAAGAAAAATGTGCAGTAAAAAGTGTCCATATGTGCTGAAGTTCCTTGTTGTAAGACCAAACTATGCTGCTGTACAATGAACGGTCATCCCTCGCACTGCCATCCTCATGTCTGTGCCCTCAGGCAGCCTTCAGTATCTTCGGGATGGTTGGTGGTCCCCTGCTGGGCCTCTTCTGTCTAGGAATGTTCTTCCCCTGGGCCAACTCGATTGTGAGTCGTGCTTTTAACGTAGGGAGTTCATCCTGTTTGATTTCATTACTGTGAACACAGATATATTTGTGATAAAGGAGATGACGATGACCCCCTGCTGCTCTCTTCAGGGTGCGGTGGTCGGACTGGTGGCCGGCCTCGCCATGGCCTTCTGGATCGGCATCGGCAGCTTTGTGATGCGCATGTCTCCTTCCACACCGGCACCTGCACTCAACACCACTGCCCTGCCCTTGTTCCACAACATGACCACCGCTGTCATGACGACGCTGCTCAGCGCTTCCACTGCCAAGCCGAGGTAAAGGTCAAGAACTAACCTTGTACGCATGCCTCTTACCAAAGTCAACTAAATGTATTGAAAGACAGTGAAGAAATCATTCTTCATTCCATAAGATGAAACATTGCTTGGATTAAACACTGCTTTGTGGAATGAGATGTATAATTTTTTTTAATACAGATTTGTTTCTTTCTTCTCTTTCATCCGTTCTTCAGGCCGACAGGTGTGGAGGCGCTGTACTCGTTGTCCTACATGTGGTACAGTGCTCACAACTCAGCCGTCGTGGTGGTTGTGGGACTGGTAGTCAGCTTTCTCACAGGTACGCACGCTTCCACTTCCTGCACCAACTACATCACTGACCTCATTGCCACCCCAACTGTTTGGTTTTGCATCACACTCTACAGCGACCCCTTGACTCATAAAGTCCCATATACATATATACATGTACAGTGCCGAGCGGCAGCATTGGAACCACAGCTGAAGTGACGCCCACACAGATTTTTTTCTATCTGCTCTTGGATTTAACACATCTGGAACTATCAGACACCAAGATTCATATTGTAATATTATTTTTACGTTAGTCCTGTTGGATGGGCCGCTCATTTTCAAAGGTTTTGACAGTATGCAATGACACCGGTGACCATTTCTAAGCCATTTTGAATTGAGACAATAGCTTCTGGCAGCAGGTCACACTGACTTAAAGGAGTGATGAGATCAAGGGGTTTGAAGAGGACAGAGTAGGAACCAGTTCCTAAACACATATGTGTTCAAAGGTTTGATCGGTAGCAACAGGATATAACTACGTATAGTAAGTCTGGTGTGTGTTCAAGTCAAGTCAAGTAGGACTTTATTTGTCCCCAGAGCAATTGGTTGTGCAACAGTAATCCAAAACACACACATAACACGATAAATACATAATAGTAATGAGTCTGTCAGGAAAAGGATCAAAAATAAAACTAAGAAGCAATATTTACCAGTTATGTTAGGTGGTCATGTGTGTTCTTCATCAGATTCAAGTAGCATGCTGTAGTTTGCAAAATCAGTACGTTAAAATGAGAACAGATTGTTGAGTTTGAATGCTTAATATTTGTATGATGTGCATCCTGTTGATTGACAGTGCAACATGCGTGCAGGCCAGGATCAGCCACTGGTTCACGCAGGGTGTTTGATTTTGTCCTGTTCTTTTCACTTTTTTTCCCCTAAACAGAACGGGAAACGGTCAAATATTTTATCACTATTATTTAATTTGTGTGCGCTTGTTTCATTTCTTCTCAGTGTGAGAGTCTCAACTTGTTTTTTCCGCTGTCATTTTGCCATCGGGTTTCTCTCCTCCGCTCTGCCTTTCGTTCAGCGTGTGTCTTATCTCCTCCCCACAAACATACAGCAGAGGAGTGAAGAAGGTCGACGGCTCGTCACACAAAAGCTTTACCAACAAATTATCATTATTATGAATCCCTCTGAAATCAAAGATGTAAAGATGACGAGCCAAAACGTCCGAAAATATCAGGCCAAAATATCCGCGTGTTTTTTAAGTGGATGCGATCTGGCGACAGCGGCGAGGATGCTAGCATCCGTGCTGCTGATGGCGGGGGAGCAAGTCAGGCCCCGGGCGAGCAGGGGAGGACGGGCTGTGACCCATCGTGGCTGTCAGGGAGGAAATACTCCTCCTGCCTCTACAAGATCGATATTTGTAAGGTTAGGCGCAAATGTAAATAAGAATATTCACTCAATTAAATGGCATTTAGTCTTGTAGCACTTCAAAGGCAGAGGAGGAACAACAATGAGCAAACTGTCCAATTGTCAGCCTAACGGGAAACTCTGCTCCTACTTTCCTGTTCCTGTGTGTCTCCTCTTTTTAGGACCGATGAAGGAGAAGGATCTGACCCCCGGCACCGTGTTTCCGGTCCTGGGCACGCTGCTCTTCTTCCTGCCCGAGCGCTACAGAGAAAAGCTCTGCTGCGTCACCCCTCTGCCTAAGAAGGTAGCCTCACATTTCCTCTCCTCTGTGTCTCTGTTCAACCCAACCCGAGCTTTCAACCGTCTTGTCGTTGTTGTCTTTGTTTTTTGTCCTCGTTGACCAGCCCAAAGAAATCAGCGCGCAGCCTTACCAAATGGCCAAGAAGGACGGCAACGGTGCGGCTCACTGCAAAGACGACTCGGCCGACGAGCACAGAGACGCCGAGAGCGACGGAGCACAAACACGGGACGAAGGGTCCGAAAGAAAGATCTCCCTGTGCGCATCCTCACGCCAGCCAACCGCTCACACAGTTCAGGAGACGTCCTTGTGATCGCTCCTCTCTCCCACTTCTTAATAACGCACACTCACACACACACACACACACACACACACACACACCTTGAATGTCAGTGGTTGTACCAATCCGGTTTCTTTGAGGGGAGGTGCAGCAAACAGCAAATCTCGGATGGGTCAGTAGAAGGTCTCTCTGGCTGTTGGTGTTGTTCACTGACAGAGTCAGTAGAATGTTATAGAAAGGGCTTGTGAAATTTTGTATCTGTGTGAGGGTGTTTTTTTCTTTCTTTTGGTGCCAACTTCCTCCGGAACGAGAAAACACTAAATCAACTGGAAATCAACTTCTGCCAGGCTGCATACGCACAAAAGATAGTCTGGAGCAGACTTTTGGGTCTGTGCAGAGGTTCCGTGTGCAGTCTGAATTTGAGACTGGGCAGCTCCCACGCACAACGAGCTGCGCCACCGTGACTGGATCACGTCGTCGCGTCTTGGCGAGAGAAAAACAAAATTCAGGACGATGCAAGATGTAAAAATGTGTTATTTTTGTAGAGAAGAGGGAACCACAAGATAATATAATATGAAAAGAAAATGAAGTCTAGACAGACATGACATGTCTGTGCTGCCGTGATAGCGTAGTGTCTTTTTTTTATTTCTTTAATTTGCCTTGATTTAATATTAATAATACTAATGCGTCTATATCTGCTATTTCAGACGTCCAGTCACAGAGAGTCGACATAAACAGAGCCATGTGTTCAGATGGGGGGCGGTCGAATCCTGCACTGCCATGTAGGAACAGTGTGCATGTGTGAGAGAGAGAGAGAGAGAGAGAGAGAGAGAGAGCGAGAGCGAGCGAGCGAGCCGCTGCCTCCCTACACATGCTCCACTCGTTTCCTCAAGAGATTCATATTTTGCACTCTGTTCTCCTCCTTAAGGATTTGTGCGCTTGTGATGTGCAACACGTCCCTGCCAGTCGCCGTCACCCTACGTCCATGTGGCGTCCATGTTGCATTCAGTTGTCGGAGCTCCTGAGCACAATATTCAGAAAGTTTTCAGGCCCCTTCACTTTTTTCACATATTATGTCGTGGCCTTTTGCTAAAATAAAAAAAAAAAAGAGTTTGCCTCATCAATCTAAACTCAATTCCACATAATGACAAACTGAAACAGATAATTTTATTAAATCATTAAAAGGGGAATAACTGAAATATCACATTGTCAAAGTATTCAGACACTTTTTATCTCACATCTCAAAGATGACACTTTGGTCATCTTTGAGATGTGTCTGCACCTCGACTCGGGTCCACCTGTGCCATTCAACTGGTTTGACATGATTCGATCTAGAAAAGCGCATATCAGAGCGTAAACCAAAGCCACGAAGTCGAGAGCAGCTGCCTGCGGAGATCAGAGACGGGATCGTGTGGAGGCACAGATGTGGGGAAGGCTACACTCAAGGCTCAATAGATCCACAGTGGCCTCTATGATTCCTCGGCAGGCGCAGATTGGAAGGAGCGGGGTCGCTCGGCCAGAAAGGAAGGAGGGACGTCGGCAAGAGAGCATGTTTTGTCATGATCTTGTTCTGAGTGTAGACTCAAAAATACATTTTTTTTTAATTTTGCCATTTAACTGCAACGTGAAAAAAGAGAAGGGGGCCGAATACTCTCCGAACGCACCGCAGCAGCGGACTCCCCCCTCTCAACACTTCCCTTTAGAATCCCGCAGCTCTTCACAGGCGGGAATAATTACTCTGCAGAACCGCGTCTAGTGAAGCGGCCGGACGGGGCTGTCTTTTTCTCAGACCTGGTGTGAGGAGTGGAGGGGAGTTTGTCTTTAGCGGATTTGAGCGGACACTTCTCAGACAGATGCGCTGCCTGTTCTGTAGTTTTTTTCCATTGTGTTCACACTCTCAGTGAACACAGAATGAGCGGAGGTAACAATGAAACCGTGTTGGCACACACAAAACTACTCGAAAGAATTAGGCTCCTCCCTCACAGAATGAGCTGGTGTGAATGTTCCACATCTTCTGTTTCCCCTTTAGATTTTTTTTAAAGGTGACATATTGTGCAGAGCACTCTTTCAGTGTTTGTGCGCACAAATGTGCGCGTCTGTGCCTAAGCCCCTACAGCCTGGCCCGAAACAATTGGCTCAGACGTCTCTCCCGCTGTGATGTCACAGTTCATCTGGAGGCGGAGCTAAAAGAAATCCAGGCGTTTTAGACGGAGGGTGAAAGGAGGAGCTGCAGGCACGGGCAGTGTGAGAACACTGATTGCCTTTTCTGAACATTAGAGCGTGAAAACCTTTCCAAAGTGGTAACCCCAAATTCAAAGTAGGAACCTGAAAATGGTGCATAACGTGTCACCATTAAAGGTTGTTTTTTTTTTTACAGCGACAAGTGGCTCAGTTACATATACAAACGTCCCACGTAAGAACTTGGCGGCCGCTCCCGCCCGATGCGACCGCCCGGTACGAAGCCCAGCGCTGCTCAGTCACACACACAAGCCACGTGGACCGTAAGACGGACCTAGATGATTCAGTCGTCTCTGGTCGTTTTAAACCTAATAAATTGAATGTTATTTTTCTTTAATCAAGTTCTTCGTCAGTGCCATGTGACTTTGCGTAGTAGTGTGTGTGTGTGTGTGTGTGTGTGTATATATATGTGTGTCCTGGACCCTTTCGTCATTCTCATTGTAACGACCTTTTTTTTGGAATCGCAGAATTCTTGACCATCACCGCTCGAGCGTCTGAAGTCATCCGTGGTCACTGTGTCGTGTTTTGTACGTTGTGCCCGTGCTCTTTGACAGTGGACTCCACGCCAAGTGCACGCTGTGATGTGAATCGCTGTGCTTGTCAAACCACTCGTGACGTGGTCCCGGTCGAGTCCGTGTCCCTGGAGCCTTTCACACTCTCCGTTTCTCAGTCGCACGTGTAGTTCAGGTGCTCGGCCGACAGTCAGGCTGACGCGCGGTTCAGCAGCACAACTCTGCGTAGTTTTTTTGCATCACATTTCTTTGGGAAGGATTATGGACCCACGAGATCCCTCTGATGGAATGTTTCAAAAAAAACAAAAAACTACAGCCCTCCATCACACCACCTCCATGTTTGTACCGTCACTCTGACGCTTAGAAATACCTCAACTCATCCAAAGCATATAGAATATGGATTTTCTTTCATGTTTTCTATATATATTTTTTATTTACCAACAGATGGTGTATTTGAGATGTTCATTTGTACGTTGTGTTTTTTTTGTAATTTCACGTGAAGCCTGCGAACATTTCTTGAAATGAAATGTGGAATTCTATATGCAAGGACCATGCAAATGTTTTTGGTTTGATGGTGAACGCCGGGGCAGAATTTGGGAACGTAGCGGTCACACCGAGTGGAGCACTAGCAGCCTCTACGTCCCAAATTCTATCTGTCAAATTCGCACATTTTTACTAAAACATTTGATGGTTCCAATAGTTTTATTTTTAAAAATCTAATTCCATGTGACTGTGTGTACTTTTATTTAAGATAGCCTAATGTGGAGTCCGCCTTCATACCTGAAATTACTTGAACGTGTTGTTTGATGATACACAATTGAAGCCCACTTTATAATGTGAGGGAGCGTAATTCAAGGGCCGAGATTGATAACAATAATAATATTAATGCCGTTGAAGACGTTCCGGACGCACTGACTGCTGAGGCACCTGTTAAAGCACAATGAGGTCGGCGCCCGGCGGTCCTGCTGCTGCTGCTGCTGCGGACTCTGACCGGAGCCATCGGCCGGTGCACAGCAGCTCAGAGACAGCCGTCACGGTTTCACGCCGATGTTTAGCTGTAGGTCTTTCTGGAAATGTAGTACCTGATTTCTTTTCATCCATTTGTGGCCTTCCGACAGTGAACCAGTCCGCACCGCGCGTTCAGAAGGCCGTGGACGCAAAGCGCCGAGTAAAATCCAGCAACGATAAATATTGTCCTGAACAATATTTATTATATCGGTTCTCCCACGCCGCAAGAATTCTTCCTGTTATGCATTCCAAAAAAAAAAACACAACCCCATAAGCACTGGAGTCAAGACGGCTCCTCTGCTTTGGTCTGTGCCTTCATTTTTGTGGTGATTTATTTCTCAGTGCTCTCGGACGTCTGTCCAGGAGAGGACCACACCTGCCTAAATAAACGAAGGATTTAGATGTAATCATCTATTTGTACAATAAGGCTGAACAAAGATTGGGTCTCTTTAAATGGAATAGGAGACTCCTGTGCCGTGTGTTGAGATGGAGTATGACACGGGGAAACGTAGGTGATTTAATAAAAAACAATCATCTATTTGGCAGACGGTGAGAAATTCATGCCACCTACTTATGAGCTTTTCTAGTATGACAGTTGAGCAGGAGAGACATGCAGACATTAATATCTTCCGGGGGGAAGTGAGTGAGTTCAATAAGCGGAGATATATTAGAAATTCATTAACATTAGCCATTAATAAGTACTTCTGTTGCTGTCTAATAATGTATCATGTAAGAGAAGGTCTTTTTGTCCCTTTAGCTGTTTCTCTGTTGTCTGGATGTGTGGATGTCAGATTTTAAATACGTTGTACTTGAATTGAGACGTTATTAAAAAAGAATTCTGTGATTTCTTTACTGTGCAGTGTGTTGACTTCACCCCCTGAAAGAAAAGAAAAAGCAGCAGCTGCTCGGTGAAGCTGTCGTCTCTGCTCTGGGGCCACCTGGTGGGAAATATGTTGGCGTCCCCTCCTGAGAACTCGAGGCACCAAACTGATGGGAATTATTGTCCAGAGTTCTGTGATCAGAAGTTTCATGTGTAACTGCACACAAGCTTTGATTTGGTCTGTTTCTAGATCCTATTGAGAAATGTGAAGGAAAATATTCACCAGGAAACATGATTCAGCTTCACACACACACACACACCATCATGTCCTGAATGAGCTTTTTCTGTAAATGTATGTGTATACTTTTTTAAAGTGTATTTTGCATTTTATGTATTTTATGTCCCTCCTGCTGCAAAGGTAAGTGAAATGATACTAGGTCAGGTCAAAGGTCAAGATAGGAACTTGTATACTAAAAGGCTTACAAGTAGCTTTTACCTTATCTCCTCCACTCCTGTTGTATCCATCAGCCTCTTGAGCTTGTGAGCAGGTCAGAATTTACGATAACTATCTCTGACGTGCAACCGTGGCCGCGTCCTGCGTCCTGCGTCCGGCGTGGTTCCACCAGCAAGCCTGCGCGCAGGTAACACGGCTCCACGCGGAAAGACAAACGACACCATCGATGTATCTCCCGCGTCCGCGTGGCCCATCTCAGGAGATGCCACCGTGACGTGACAGTGTTCACGTGGTGTGTTTTTGGACCACTAACCAGGGGGTGTTCTGTTCTCTCCGTCTCCCCAGGGGTGTTTGCTGTTGTTAAATGGGCTCAGAAGCTGGTGGGTGTGTTATAATCAGGCTATCGCGTGTTGCGCAGGGCGACCAGTAAAGAATAAAAAGCGTTTTCAATTTTTTCGCATTGACATTTGAAACTCAAGGCCCACCACCAAACTTTTATCCGGAGCTTTCAGCCACACCCGGCAGTCCTCCTCAGCGAGGGGAGGAGTTGCCATGCCGTCGTCGAATGGTCCCGATTCCATGGTCACGTGATGACGCGGGTGGCGCGTTTCTGTGTGCGTGTGTACTTTTGCAGACATCGAGCAGCGGCGTCTTTTGATTCTTGATAATTTCAATTGCACTATCGATCAGTACAAGCGTATCTCACACAGATCAAATGTGATTCGTTCACAACATCAAAAGCAGGGCCAGTGGAAAGTTGGCTCCTTCGGCAGCATCGTGCGTCTCCTCTCTCTTTCCCTTCACCTTCATCTCCCTGTCTGAGGATGGGCTCTCCTTTGTCCTCCTCGTCTCTCTCCTCCCACCCCCTTCCTCTTCCCTCTCCTCTGCACTTGTCCTCCTCCTCCTCCTCTTCGCTGTCATCCTCTCCCTTGACTCCTGCCCGGTCCCAGCAGAGGCCCGGCCGAGAAGCAGGAGGGGAGGAGGCGGCGGCATCAGAGCTCCATAAATCCGGCTTGTAATCAGCGTGTTCCCGTCCATAATGAGCAGGAGATAGTACAAATATTTGTTGATTATCTCCGAGGCGTGTGGGGGAGGGGAGGGGAGGGGGGGCTAGACGCTTAAGGATACATGTTTTCTTGAAGCCCTTCCAGGGACATGAATAGCTGTCTTTACATGGAGGGCGAGGAAACACACACACACACACACACACACACACACACACACACACACACACACACACACACACAGGCCTGTAGACAGAGATGCTCTCTCGGCAGACCTACAACAGGTTGTGTGAGCGTCCTCACTTTGCTTCGAGAGCCTACATCTCTTTGCGTGTGAATGAGGAAGAAGACAGTCAAGATGGCTTCTTTTGTAGTTTTTGATTCGGTCGGAAATGTTTTTCCGCTGACTGGAGTCGAACATGGGAATTCTTCGACCGTATGACACAACTCTGTCGATCCCAAGAGGGGCAGTTCAATCGCAGTTCACCGCGCCCAAGGACGCGCAAACAACCTCCAACATCTCACGTCAAGAACGATTTTTTTTCCCCAGCAATGGCGGATCATGGAGCCTCTCAATAGTTCCCTGAAGTGAGCAGCAGCGCATTAGAGAAGCAGCAGAGTGGAGTCAATGGACCGTCTGCGTTGCACGTATGAAGGGTAAGACGTTTTAATAATCAGATTGTATATTATCAGCACTTCTGAATCAAATCTAAGTGCACATTAAAGCACGTTAGTGGATTATGATTATTTATGTTTCAAGAAAACGTATTGACTTACTACATAGAGTAACTACACAGGCTTGTCGGTCTGCTTTATTGTTAATCGATACATTTATTGACTACGAATTACCAAAAATCGCGTTTCTGTCGCTCTGAATAATGGATTTGAATTGCGCGCCAAGAGCTTCCGGGAAGTCTACATGAGTCACGTGACGTGCAAACATTTTGGACTTCCGTTGTCACGACTCCCGTTCAACGGGGCGCTGGGAAAGACTGAAGCCATGTCTCCAAAAAAAAGGACATAATTACATGTTTCTAAAATGTAAATTGAAAAAAATGAATAATAAGTCAAATGGCTCTGGCGTGGTCTAAGTTCGTACACTATTGTTTCCTGCAGAGCGTCGACAAACACTTGTCAAAGTTTTTAGCTCAGTGTTTTGGGGTTTTTTGTCAGTCCCAACCACCTCAGTCTCTCTTCACCAGAACATCTGGCCCCTCCTGTCCTCCTGTAACCTCCGCCTTAAGACTCCACATTAGTCAGCAGTACACACACAGTGAACCGGGAGCTCCACCCCCCCACCCCGCCACAGCTGATTTATAGAGCTATAGCCTTGAACATGGGATTTGTTGCTTGTGGAGCCGAGCCCATTTAGTACAGGGGGGGTGGGGGGTGGGGGGGGTTCAGACTCTCAGACACACTCATTATGACTTATTGGGTTGGATTTCAGTTCTGAGCTCTGATTTTTTTTTTTTGGGGGGGGGGGGGGGATTTACACTTTAAACATACAGCAACTAAATGTGATACTTGGTGAATTACGATTGGAGAGACAATGTTGTGGGGGGGTGGGGGCGATGAGGACACGGGAAGGAAAAAAGGATTTCCATTGAAACTGATAATAATATTCAACGCTATTAGCTTTTACCTAGTTACAGGCACACGTGAAATATCACACGTACGTCTTTGTGCTGGGTGATTTAATGTCCATTCAAGCAAACAATAATAAAAAATGTAAACTCTTGACGCTTCTCAAAAAGTAGCGTCACTCAGACAGCGGCGTCTGTCTCTCTGTCACCGAGAGGGCCATGTTGCACTTTCACAGAGCTCGCACAGCATCAACGACGACCGGCCGTCTCATCCGGCCTGTATACGGCAACACATACTGTCCAGAGGGTGACCCCTGACCTCTCCCACCCTGCTTGGCCCTTTTTTGTGCGGGACACCTCGCCTCGGGGACAGCACTAGCGGTGAGGCTGTTTGATACTTTGACTCTCATGCACCGGCACACTGAGCTGCCTGCACAAACAAGCAGCACTCGCAATTTTCTTTATGTATTTTTTGATGTGTATATATGTATTTTTTTAAATTTCTGTTGAAAAAGCTGCTCTGCTCAAACTCCAGTCAACTGTATTGATATGATAAAGTCAAGTCATTTATTTAAAAGCACAGTGGGATACATCATAAGACTTTTCACATTGGCAAAAAAACTAAAACAGGAGGCTCTTCAGGAGAAAGGAAAAACTTCTGTTTCATGCTTAATTAAAAACCAGAATATCGTTCATAAGTGTGGGCAGGTTGGACAGTACAGTAAGCTCTTAATTATTCATCAGTCCACAAAGCTTTGACACAAACGCTGCAGCACCATCAGGGGAAGAGCTCCCGTGTTCAGAGCTGCGACGACGGGCCCCAACATTCGCCTGCTGCCGCTGTCCGGTGTGAGCACAGTTTCACACCGCGGACAGTTTGCTCTCCATGGAATGATCGCGACGGAAGCAACATTTAGGATACGCCGTGTTGAGAAAGAAACCGCGACCAGTGGCATTTTTATTTCGGCCTCTGCTATGTTGTTTGCCTCAAGTGACCCATATAATCAATAACCAACACACACACACACACACACACACACACTGATATTGTAGACGGTGTTTTACTCAAGGTAGAAGGTTACATTCTGTTGTTGGACTTGTATAGAGACCTACGTGCTCGTTGCTGCAGAGATATAAAGTGGTTCACAGCTGCTGCGTTCCCACAACAATCCCTCCCTCGCTGCTAATCGCTCAGTCCATCCTCTACCCACCCCCCAAGCGCACGCACGCGCACACACACACACACACACGCACACACACACACACACTCACTACACGCTAAAATAACAAAGGATAACATAGATTTTTTTCACCCATGCAGTCAAAGTAAAATGAAAAACACACTGTACAACCTTTAAACCCAGATAACAGGTTACACTCTGTTCCCTCCATGTGCTGATTTGTGGCACAATTAGTCAAGTGAAGCAGCCTCTTCATTTCCTTTCATCAAACCCGTTCCAGACAACTTGCTGTCCAATGCGCTGATAATGATGGGATGTATTCACCGAAGGTGTGTGTGTGTGTGTGTGTGTGTGTGTGTCTACCCTTTTTCATTTGGTCCCCAGATGGCAGGGAAAATGACTTTTTTTCACAAACATGATACACAAAAACAAGCCATGATTTTTCTCTAAGAACCAGGACATGTAACCAGTTTTTGAGTTGGATTATTAAATTAAATTACTACAAGGCAAATCCTCTCTCATAATTTATTGACTTCTCCAACAGCCAAAGATTAAAACACAAAAAAACACAAAAGGCCATCGTCCTTGTAGCTGCTGGTTAAGTTAAGTCCTGTCCTTCATATAATGATAAACCAAAAACTGACAGAATGTATTCAGTGACCAAACACCTTGATTGACGTGTCCGTTGCCAGCGATAGCCGCCACACGGCAAGTTAAGATAGAAGATAAGGAAACGGGTTGAAAGCAATGCCACATGTTCTATTATCACTCTCTGTCTGCTTCGGCGGCGGCGGGGGTCATGGGGCGTGTCCCATCCCGACCAGGTGGGGGCGTGTGATTGGCTGACACCCCTGACAGCAGGTCTCCCATGCTGCCACAGTACAGCAGGGAGCGCATGGGCCACTTCTGAGGAGACAAGTCAAACACCCATCGGGATAAATGTGACCGGTCGCAATGTTCTCACATTATGTTGCCATTTTCATAAACATGCAATGATCAGATGAATATTGAGATTGCTTTTAGCAATGAAAAGTGCTCTATAAATGAAATGTATTATTATTATTATTATTATTATATATTATACACGTCAGACCCTGGATCTGTGCTCAGGAGGGATGTTACTGTAGCTTTCAAGTCTCTACTGAAAGATGATCAGGTAACAGCCTATTTAGGGAAACTTTTTAGATAGATCGGCTCTTCCACTAACCAATAGGTCCTCCATTCCATGTGTCGGAGTGTCCTTGAGCAACACACCTAACCCTTTCCTTTAGTAATGAGGTCAAACTTCTTACACAATCCATTTGCACAACTTGTGGTATTAACGTTTAACCAGCTAAAATGGCTGTTTCGTATTCCCATAAACTAGTAAAAATAGCTACAATAGTCATTTTAAGGTCATAATAGTGGTTTTACAACAAGCTAAAAAACAACAACTAGTTGTCTAAAGGGAACAGCGATGGTTTTATGCTTTTATAATCAGCTTAAATTAACTAAGGTTAATAATGTTTTATCTGTGATAGGCTGGCGACCTGTCCAGGGTGTACCCCGCCTCTCGCCCAATGTTAGCTGGGATTGGCTCCAGCGACCCCCTGCGACCCTTAAATGGATAAAGCGGTAGACGATGAATGAATGAAAATGAATAATGTTTTATGTTCTATAACTATCTTAAATTAGCTGGTTACCTGAAAGTTATAAAAGTGTTTTATGCTTTATTACTCATTATATTAGCTAGTTATCTGAATGTTATAATAATGTTTTATGCTTTATTACTCATTATATTAGCTAGTTATCTGAATGTTATAATAATGTTTTATGCTTTATTACTCATTATATTAGCTAGTTCCATTATATAACCAGTTTAAATTAGCTAGTTAACTGAAGGTTATAAAAGTGTTTTGTGTTTCATAACTAGCTAAAAATAACTACTTACAACAGCATCATAACTTCTTACATACAAAGTGCTCATGGGAGGATTATCATCCACTGGATGTTTCCATCACACCATGTCATATATATGAAACAGTCAGTGTGATGTTCTGTGTTCGATTAGCAGCAGGCTGCTGGTCCCTCGTTTTACCTTGACAGGGTGCAGGTATCCACCTGACCTGGGGGGCAGGGTGTGCTCAGCAGCAATCCCGCCCTGGTCCAGGGTCTCTGTTAGGTAGGCTATGTAGTTGGTAGCCAGAACCAGAACATCCAGCTTTGACAACTTTGTGTCAGGTGGGACTGAGGGCAGGGCAGCCTGTGGAGAGAGGAGGGACTCAGCTCTCTGTACTGAGTAGAGTTTGCTCATTTTAATAATAATAAAGTTTCGTGATTAAAGGGGCAGTAAGCGATTCTAAAGCAATACACTTTTTTGATACAAAATCATTGAATATTTTCCTCCCGGTCCATTAGCTGTCGGGTCTGTGTGTGCGGCACAGCCCTAGCTCCTTAAATCAAAAAAACAACAAAAAATGGTCCGGACCGCACCACACAGAAGTGTGTACAGTCAGTAAACATCACTCCCCCACGCCTTAAGAGACATGCTAGTGATAGACGCTACCACTCAGGGCTTTAGGCCTCGTGGTTAGGGCGTCCGTCTCTCATACCTGAGGCTGCATGTTGACTTACAAATAGTCATTTAAAGGTCATAATAGTGGTTTTATAACAAGCTAAATAAACAACAACTAGTTGTCTAAAGGTAACAATGTAACATTAGTTATCTAAACATGTTCTTACAACAAGCTAATAATGGCTAATTATCTAAAGGTAACAGCGATGGTTTTATGCTTTTATATTCAGCTTAAATTATCTAGTTACCTGAAGGATATAATAGTGTTTTATGTTCTATAACTATCTTAAATTTCCTGGTTACCTGAAAGTTATAATAGTGTTTTATGTTTTAAATGTTCGAGTCCCGACCAGTGTAGTCAATGACCAACAACAACAAAGAGAGACACAGCCTCTCTCAAAAATCACATGCCCCTTTAACCCAAATATTCTATATCAGACAGAATGGCTAACTTTTTTGCATGCGTGCAATGAAAAGCAGAAAAAACACCCAACTGGGATTCATCAAACTCAATTCGACGCACAAACGGGAAGCAGGTGGTAAGACAAAATGTATTTGAGGGAAATGTCCTGTTTTGCGTCCGCTTAATGTACCTGCAGACTGTGGAAGGCCTGTCGCAGGTTGCGTACGCGGCTCCTCTCCCGTGCTGCGTTTTCTGGGGAGTGTTGACTCTTCAGCATCCTGGACTGGACCGCAGAGCCACAGCCCGAGCCAGAGTTTGGCCTGGACCCACACGTAGACTGTACCTGCAGCAAGGGGGGGGGGGGGGTCAAAACCCTTTTACATTGTTTTGACATGGAGTTATACATTGTATCATTGTTTCTTTCACTTGTGTTCCTACAGTGGGACAGAATTCACCCCTTTACTAGTAGAAGGTCTGCTAATGGTGAGTTATGAATGAAATGACAAACGGGTGCTTCAAGCTATTTAACATTTTTGTGCTTGGAGATCATTTGCTGCCTGTGTGATTGCGAGAGAACAAACAGTCATGTGTCATCCACATGTTTTCCTTATTACTGGTTATTTGTTTCAGTTAGCTGAACTAGCCTGGTCGGGTTCTTGTAATGCTTCCATCAAACTCTAATTCTTCAAAAAGGTAAAGGAAACTATCGTTTCCTTTACCTCCCAGGACTTATTGCTACGACTACTACTAATAATAATAATACATGGGATTTATATATAGCGCTACGAACTGCCCATGGAGTCTGTATAAATCTGGGGAAAAGGGCTTTTAAGTACGCCGTTCCCTCGGCTTGGAATGACTTGCAAAAAGGACCTTAAGCTCCAACAACTGGTCTCATTGGACACTTTTACAGAAATCTTAAATGACATAGAAGCAGACACTACTGGCTGTAAATGCTTTGACTGTTGATGAATGTTGTCTCTAATTTTTAAATTGTTTTATGTTTTTTGTATTTTTTTGTAATCACTGTTATATGTCCTGCTGCCGGTCTTGGCCAGGATACCCTAAATAAAAAAGGTATTTTTTAATCTCAAAGAGTTTTATCCTCCTGGCTAAATAAAGGTTATAAATTAAAAAGCGGGGATTGATCTCATAATTTACTTCCTGGCACCCGCGCTCATCTTCGGCTTTCCACATCACACTAGTCAAGGAGTCTCACCTCATCTGACTGCCAGAAATTTGAACTTATTAAATCGTGGATGAAGGACAAATGAAGCCTTCACCCATCCTCCTGCAGAAAAAGACCCCGGTTTCATTACAGTGTGTGTTTCCATCTGTTGTAAAGTATTGCACATCCTCAATAACGCTTTGCAAGTTGTCCTCTGATACAGACGCATGGCGTCCTGTAGTTTATGGAAAATACACAAGATTACACTAGTTTTGTGAACAAAACAAATTTCAATTCTCGTTTTATACTCGGGTATGTCCAAAAAACAGAACAAATTGTGTTCCGCCTGACATTTTTTACGTTTCCCATTCTGTCGTGTTTATACACAGATGTGAGTACAATACATAATTAATGTCTGAGTTTAAAGAGAAGGACACATGTTTATCGTGTTCGGAAGGCTTTAAAGTGGACCGTTAACGCGGACTCACCCATTTCCTGGGCTCCCGGCTGATGTGCGTGCTCTGCCTATGTCTGTGCAGAGATACTGGGCTGCCGGCCGCACAAGGCTGCTGGCTCCGCAGCTCCGCCATGGAGCTGGAGACGAGCTGGTGGTTCACCGCGACCGTCTTGAGACCTTCCAGAGGATTGACGGCCATGGCCGCTTGCCTCCGTGCTGCAGCAGACTCTCCTCGAGACTTTGTTTGCCTTCGTTCCGTCTACCCTTTAACGGGTGCTCTCCCGCGTTTAAGATTGTTGCCAAACTGTCATCGGTTAAGTCGTTTGGTGAATACACTACAGAACAAACAGGTTGAGGTCATCTGTCCATCCCGTCTGAAAACATCTATTAAATCTGAGAACAGCTGAGGTTACTCATCTACTCTCACGAAAAGCACAACATTCAATTCTGTGATCTTTTTTTTTTAATGCAGCTACCGAGGACCGGCCTATTCAAGCTCCTCTTCAAAGGTCACCAGAGCTCTGAGCACCCCGGCTCCGACTGGTGAAAACGCCATAGTCACTTGCTGATCCTCTGCTCATCACAGTCCAATCCGGAGAATTCCTCCCAGGCTGACCCTCTCCCTCTCTATTGCCTCGCTCTCCTCATCTCTCTCGCTGCTTGTTTCCTTATCGGGTGAGGTAATGTGGGGAACTTCATATGCTCCTTATCTCAGCCGCCCGGTCGTCCCAATCCTCCCTCCGCTGTTTGACTGCCAAGAGGAGCAGGCAGGCAGGCAGCCGGGCCTGGGGGAGTGCAACACTGGGTGGGAGGGTGTACTCAACCAGGGCACTAGGGGGCTTGGGAAACTCAAAGCTCTGCTAACAGCTGGACAGGGGTGGGGGGGTCTGGGGCTCAGGACATTGCGACATTGACCATTAACTAAAGGGAGGCGGACGCGCATTTAGGGTTTGGACGAAAATATTTGGCGCGTGTTTGCAAAGTTGGATTTAATCTGTGACCTTACTGTACAACGGCATCATGGGCAATGATGGTGACCAGCTTCCCACTGCTGGCACTCTGGGCACATGCAGTGTAACTCCGTGTCCTCAGAGATTCCAAACCCCACCCCCCCTTGTGACTTTTGTGTGTGTGAGTGTGAGTGTGAGTGTGTGTTTGTGTGAAATGTAAAGCATCCTTGGGTCCCTTTGAAAGACGCTATATAAAATGAATGTATTATTAACATTACTACTCCAGGGAACCCAGAACCCAGGGTTTGCAAAATAACCAGCTCTGTACAGAACTTTCTATCCCAGCAGCCGCAGTTCCAGACATCATGTCGTAACTTTCACCCAGACAGGTTCATTCGGTCTTTACCCATGGGTCCAGGTTATTTTGATGGTTTAAGTCGGGCTTCAGCGTTAATGCTCCGATGTGGAGGATAAGTGATGTCAGGCCCTTTCAGACCAGCACTGCAGGTATGGGTTGCTGAACTTCCTTTTAGAGAATGAACCTCCAGAGCACCACAAATTGTGAATGAGGTACACACGTGACATTCGTCTTTAGCTTTGGAGCTAGGTGGATGCCCCAGAAACTGTTTTTTTTAATTTTAAAGGGGGACAGTGCACTACTTAGTATTCAGTACTCAAAAAACAAAAGGTCACGATGTGAGGTACATGTCAATCTGGAAATTGTTCATATAGAAACTTACACTGCATTAAAAAATACATGAGACAGGAGGAAGGGAAAGCGTTACTGTGAATCAAAGTATTATTGAAGTTGAAAATAATAACATCTCTAGTGACATCATTTCCGAGCATTACATGGCATATTTTTCATTTGAAAACATATTTTTCCAGATCTCAACAGAACAAACTATATTTCAAGCTTAATTAGTGAGTACTAGAGTAGGGAGTACTACAAAGTACTGAGTAGAACAAACCAAACGTCACATCTTTAACATAAGTGCTGCTAGTTGTAATTGTAAACTGTAGTGTGTGGCTGTGTGGCTGCGGTCTGCAGATTACCGCCAGTCAAAATGCAAAGTTGATGCACGGTTATGAATAAAAACAAAGAAATCAAGCGTAAAACAAAGTTGTAAAGGCGTCTCTTGTAGTACCGCGGCCGTGGCTCGAGTGAGGATGTTTTGTGTTATTGGTCGAGAGGAATGCCAGGCACCTTGTCAATACCGTCAACACTTGTAACAGCGCGTGGCCCCTGACCGCCCATCTGCAGCTCAGTAAACTGTTCCCAGGACTACAAAGCGTGTTTGTGGGGAAGTCGGAGACACTGCGAGGATCAGTGGGAGACGCAATGAGTGAAGGCTGCTCCTCTGACACACACGCAGCTAGAGTAGGAATCTGTGAGGTGCAAGTGATTCGATACTATACTTACAACTTGAAGCTTTGCAAATACTTGTCTATATACTTTGAATTGCCAAAACAGATCCAGTGAAGTGGATCCGTCTTCTGTATAAACACTGCACAAGACTGTTCTCAATCATGCAGAAGAGTAATTAGGATTTTCACTGATAAGAATTAGACTATATTATATCATTCACTATCTATAGTCACAATGTGTACGTGTGTCTACTCACTGTCATCTGCTTTATCAGTACCTCCATACTTTTACTTTTAGACCGGTCCCCCTTGTGCATCAATCCTATCGTCTACTGCGTCTTTTTCTTCTCCACCGCCTTGGTGAACTTCTGGATGTCCTCGGCCATCAGCTGGGGCTCTTCCATGGCGGCAAAATGGCCGCCGCGGGCCATCGGAGAGAAGGTCACGAGTTGACTGTATTTCTGTTTAACCCACAGTTTGGGCGTGTGAATCAGCTCGTTGGGGAAGCAGGCGAACCCGGTGGGAACATGCACTGGTATCCTGGAAAGAGATGATGATGGTGATGATGATGATGATGATGGGTTCACATCAGTTTTAAAGAGAGAACAAGTGTGACCACTTGGTTTCGCTGTCACTCACTTAGTGTGCGGCGCATTGAGGCCTCTGCCAACGTTTTCCTTGTAGAACCTCATCGACGGGACGATGCATCCAGAAACCCAGTAGATCATGACGTTAGTCAGAAGGTCGTCCAGAGAGAACTTCCTGCGAAACATCGGACAAACAAGATTTCATATTATAGCGACGGCGATTTTTGGTTCTGCTATTAGGAACTGTTGTGCGTGAGAACTTTGACTCCCTTCCGTTTACCTGGTGAGTCCTCCGTCCTCCAGGTTCCTGAAGTCACGGCTGGTCCACGTGGAGAACTTCTCCAGAATGTAGGCAGCCAGACCCACTGGAGAGTCGTTCAGTCCTCGACCTGAGGGGAGAGTCAGGGTCAGGAATTTGTTGATGAATAAAAACAATTTGTTCATTTGTTGCCATTGTTAATCCGCGGGGTCACTTCATCCAAATCACAAAAAAACAAACAAACAAAAGAAAGCGTTTAAGATCTTATCAATCCCTTTAAACCCAGGAAGGCCAATCAGTTCTCTCACGAGGTTTGGCCACTGAGTAATTCAACAGAGGAGCTGATAGTTAAGTTCACTGCTCTGTTGCAATGATTGTCATGTTACTTGGCAGTCACTTACTTACCAAACCACCACAACAACAGAATACTCCTCACCCCTCTCTTTTCAGCTCACACGCACACACACACACACACACACAGCTGACTGTTGAACATGTGAATTTCGACCATAGACTCAGAGGGCGAGTGTCCTGTTGCTTTCAATCAGTTTCACCCGACAAATGATCCCACGTTGCAACTTGCATGGTCCTTACCCACGGTGTCCGGCTTGGTGGCCTGGATGTGCATGTAGCCGGTCTCTTTGATGGACTCCACCACCAGCTTTTGCATGCAAGGGAAGATGCCTTGGATGTCCATGTCGGTGAAGCCGAAGAGCTTCGGGAAGCGGCGGCCGAGCATGATGGACAAAATCATGGGCAGACCAGGCTTGGAGGCTGGGGCAAAATTCACATGCAGGCCCTTCACTGTCCTTGGATATGTAAAAAAACAAAACAAAAAGGAAAAGGAAAAGTTTACAGAAATGCATTAATGTCATAAGAGGTCTGGTGTCTCTAGATCAAATGGTTGTTCACAACAAAAGTTATGATAGCACACTTCATGCATACAACATGGAAGTCAAAATTCACAACCACAATTAGTATTTTGGCTGTTAGGGCAGTTGTGTATATTACTTGGGCTCCAGCTGAGCCATGTTGGTGGTGACCAGCCAGCCCCAGTCTCCTCCATGGGCGTAGAACTGCTGGAAGCCCAGGCGCTTCATAAGCTTGTGGAAGATGCTTGCCGCACAAACGGAATTGAAGCCTGTTCAGACACAAGACATATAAACACACATATAAAGATATTGCGGAATGAAACCATGCAGTTTGTACAGAAAAAAAGGGGGAGGATCAATGTGGTGAGACATCTGTAGAAAATTGACTGTATTGCTTTCATCAGTGTATTGTGCTTTACATCAGAGGACCCTGGTTTTACATTGTGTATACAACTGGTTCAGATTTCTCTTCACAGTGATGTCACAGTTGGACTCTTTAGGATAACCCCGCCTGCAAACTGAGAATCTCCACTTTTCTGGTGAAGGGGCGTGATGTTTCCTACAGGTCTTGAAATCGGTTGACCAATCAAAACAGACTGGGGCCAGCTGGCCAATCAGAGCAGACTCAGGTTTTTATCGGGAGGCGGAGTGGGGTATTTTTATGGTTCAAATGATGAAAAGCACAAACATAGGTTTTCTTCTTTAAAAGGGATGTCCAACCCATGTCTGCAAGAAAGAAAGAAAAAAATCCCAGACTGACCTTTCTTTTGGGGTGCTGAAGAGAAGCCGTACCCTGGTATGGAGGGACACACCACCTCGAACACGAGGTCGTTCGGGTCCGACGGTTCCGTCAGCAGGGGGATCAACCCGTAAAACTCGTAGAAGGAGCCCGGCCAGCCGTGGACCATTATCAGAGGAATAGCAGTAGTTCCCTCGGGCACCTTCTTGGGCTTCACGTGCAGGTAATGGACATCAATGCCTGTATGGAATGGGTGGAATGAATGAGTGAGAACAGGATTAAGATAGGACAGCATCTTCTTCCTGAACGTGTCAGCAGTGCAGCCTCACCATCAATTCTGGTTTTGAAGTGGGGGTACTGGTTGAGCTTGTCAACTTGTCTCCTCCAGTCAAAATCATTTCTCCAGTAGGAGACCACCTTCTCCAAATACTGGGAGTTGAAGCCGTAATGAAACTGGCTGTCCTCCAGTGAGGCAACAGGACGCGTCTGGTCAATTCTCTTATACAGGTCCTGACAGAAAAAAGGAGAGGATGTGTGAAGGCTCTGGCAGTCTTTAATTGATTCCTGGTTAATTACCTCAGGAGAACACGCCATGGAGGGACTATTCTGTGAGACAAACTCTGAGGGGAAGCTGACCTCCAACTCTTCATCGCTGGTGGTGACTGTAAATGGGCGGATGGTGATGTCCTCCTCACCGTCAGGGGGTGTTCCAGTTCCCCACCAGCCATCCTCTGCCTTCAGAACCTGGCTCCTGCTCCTCTGAAGCAGGAAGTAGATGAGTCCTCCGATCGCTAGGGCGACCAGCACCTCTGTGAACATGGTGCTCAGTGTCCACACCAGAACAAGGATGGGTGGAAGGAGAAAGACGGAGCTGGACATGGGGAATGGGTGAGACAGCACAAGGCACATAAGGTCACTGCAGTGTAGTCAGACCCCTTTACTTTTTGCTAGCTGTTGATTAAATCTTATGGATAACGTTCCATTTTTGGACTCAGCAACATATAATGACTAAGAGAAAAATGTTTTTTCTGAGGGGGGAAATATTTCAAAGTATAAATATCTTTACAGCAGATCCAGCATCGGGCCTCTTGGTTACCTCTCTATGAGCTTTGCACACTGGGATTTGTTCAGTATATCTCATTCTTTCTGGCAGATCATCTCATGGTTTGTCAGACTGAATGAGAAGTGTCTGCGAGCTGCCAGCCTCAGGTTCTCTCCCCACCGGGGCCTTCTATGGGGTTTAAATCTGAGTTGAGTTTGGGCTGGGACACACAAAGACTGAAGACAGCTTTGTCGTGACTTAATGCTTCAGGTCGTTGTCTGACGAAATGTGAACCATCAACCCAGTGTCAGGTCGTGTGCTCTCAGGAGCAGATTTTCTGCGAGGGGTGGGCTGCCACCGCTCAACAAAACCCTGACTGTTTGCTGTCCTGGTTCCACAATGGTGGGAGGTGAAAACTCATCTGTTCAGACTGTACCTTAGTCCATGAAACATTAAAACAGAAAAAAAAACTTGCACTTGATGCCATTTTGCCTGCTTGATGAATGTTTATGTACAGGCATGTTTCTTGCACTTTATTGGGAAATATCTTCACGCACGTATTGTAAGTCGCTTTGGACGAAATGCATCAGTTAACTGTACATAATAGAATGTCATTTTCTTCAAAGGCCTGCCTGTGTTTGGCTGCATTCAACTTTCCATGAATTCTGACCAGTCTCCTCGTCAGTGCCCCCTATAGCCCGATGCTGCCACCCCCAAGCTTCACCGCGGGGATGGGATTAGCCAGGCGATGAGCAGACCGGACTGATCGTCTGGAGTTTTGCCCAGAGTTCAGTCTCCAATCCAATCAGACCAGATCAAGTTTGTAAAGTTTTTTCCATCCAGCCGTGAAGGCCTGACTGATGGAAGCTGCCGAGATGGCCGTCCTTCCTTCAGGTTCTCTCATCTCTGCAGAGGGTTTTCTGAAGCTCTGTTAAGAGTGACTGAATGGTTCATAGTCTCCTCCCTGATCAAATCCTTTCTTTCCCAGTTACTCAGTCAGACTGGTCGACCAACTCATTTTGGAGTTTGCAAATTTCTTCCACTACGCAGTAAATGAGGCCACTGTGCTCACACTTGGTTCTAAATCTTTGCTCTGATCAGTGCCAGGCCACAAATCTACCGTGAAGCCTCACAGAAAGTTCCCTGGACTTCAGTTTGTGTCCTTATGTGCAGTGTGACTTGTGGAGACCTTGTGTACACAGGTGTGTTCCTGTGTGTCCAATCTATTTCAGTTCATCTATTTGTGTCATTTTCTACACACAACTCAAGGAAAATTTAAGGAGGCACCTCACCACAATTTGAAGTAGCACAGAAAAAGGGTGAGTACTCTACAGTTGTTTTTGTATAAATGTGCAAAAACATTTTGCAAAGGTTTCTAAAAACACAATTCCACAGTGTCACCTTGTGTAACTGATAGACAAAAATGGTAATTTCATTTATTTTACATCCAAACTTTTTACCATAGTTTTCAGAACACAATATGTGTTTATTACATATTGTAATGAGTGAATCTTATGTACTCTTCTCCCTTATAAAAAAAAAACTGTAGACAGCTTATTACACCTAATACAGACAGAGGAATGAATACTAATAATTACATATTATTATATATACTGAATACTGAGAGACGATCAAGGGTCACAAGACCGTAAGCTTAAAATTGAACTTGAAAATCAGCGTGTTCCACAGTTGGAAAACAGCCGACGTGTGCGAGGGAGGACTGCGGCTGGCTAAGCATCTTTTGTTTCTGACATAATAATATACGATGTGGAACTCTGGCAGACGCACTCGTAAGCTTTAAAATAATAACGAGCGAGGGGGGAAACAACGCGGACGTTTGACAACGGCGGCCCGGCATGACACAATTGACACTTTCTCAGTGTCCGACTTTCTCTGCCGGTGATGCCATTTGGCTCTGTGGGCCCTGTGGGTGAGTTTTACCGGTCATGGGTTTTTAGAGGTCAAACGGTGGCAGCAGCCGGACAAAGGAGTTATTGTCGCGGTGTGCACACTGTTATTGTGGCCGTTGGCCTCGCTGAGAGGATTTAGTAAAAGAACAGGCTGTGACCGGGGGCCACGGCTACTGAGAGCTGCGGGACACACAAAAAAGAAAAGAAAGGTGCTGGTACTCATTCAGGAGGACACACACACACAAACACACCCAGTCAAACATTACTTCAAACTAGTCGAGTGAGGGCCCAATGTTGACACATCCAGGGACGGAGGAAAAGGTCGGGGTTCGATTCCAGACCATCCAAGCGTGGGCCCTCGGGCAAGGTCCTTACTGCCACCTGCCTCGAGGAATGTGAGTCGGCGAAGTGAAATGAAATGAACACTAGCCCCTGCTGTCTGGAACACACTGGACACACACACACACACACACTGGACACACACACTGGACACACACACACACACTGGACACACTGGACACACACACACACACACACACACTGGACACACACACACACACACACACTGGACACACTGGACACACACACACACACTGGACACACTCACACACTGGACACACACACACACTGGACACACTGGACACACACACACACTGGACACACACACACACTGGACACACTGGACACACACACACACACACACACACACTGGACACACACACACTGGCATTAGCACTTTGTTAATCACGCTAATGTGCTGCTACAGTCGCATGTAGGCCAACACTAGCTATGAGCTAACGTGGTCATAAATGGATGGAACATATGTCTCGTTATTGAGCTCGACGTATTGCACTGTTTGTTGGTTTTTCTTACACACACACACACACACACACACACTTCGTCACAGTTCGCTAACTGTGTCGCGCCGTTCGAGGCTATACTCGCCGCTTCCTGCGACCTGACTCGCGAACGCGCACCAAACCAGCGACGACGCACTTTGGAGCTCCACGTCCAGGTCGGCAACTGTAGCCCGGACCCCCGACCCCCGACCCCCCACCCCCTTTCATCCCCGGTTTCCGACCCAAGCGTGACACCCACCGTTCAGCATACCTCTGTTTCCTTCCTGAGAGACGACAACAGTGGTCGACGGGGGGAAACAACAACAACAACAACAACAACAACAACAACAACAACAACAACCAACCTCCACCACACTTCTAAAGAACTGAGCAAGTTAACTCACTGTGACGCGACGTGCTCGTGGGCTTTTACCTGCTGCTGAACCGCTGCGACGTGACAGTGCTGCCCGCCTGGCCGCGTTCGATTACTCAACTCCGTCCCCTCCCCTGCGTCCTAGTGGCGTGAAGGAAACTAAAACAAGCCCATATGGTGCCTAAAGCTCGAAGTCACTGAGAACAGCAACTGCAGTTAAAACTAATGCGTGTGTGTGTATATATATATATATATATATACACACACACACAATTTTTTTACAATAACAATTTTCCTGTAACACATACACACACACACACATATATATATATATATATAAACACACGTGTGTATATATGTTACAGAAAAAATTCTTGTAAAAAATGTATTTATTGTAAAAAATTGTTTATATATATAATTTAAAAAAAATAGTACTTCATTATAGCAAAGTTCCTTTTTGCATCAGGTGTATTTCCTAGTTTTGCTCATTTTTCTCACGTTACAACACTTGTTATTGTCCACACAACAGGGGCAGTCTCTTCAATGGCACACCATAGAAAGCAAACCTTTAATCGTAACAAGTATGTGTTGTTGTTTCTTTTTCTTTCGGCAACACTACCATCAAGCAGCCCTTGACAGCACACAACTGACTCTGCGAGACAAATGCAAGAGATACCAGTCGTACTGGGGTAAATAAACATTTATTGAACATGTAACGCAATTATTCTCCGTATAAGGTATGGCATTTGGAGCAGTGGGGGGGTTTTTCTCCTTGGAAACCGTGGGTTTATCCACTGTTGTTAGGAAGTCAGATGGTCCTGCTTCATTCATGTGTCACAAGTCCATAAGGAGAATCCAAAATAGAAATGATAAGATGTAAATCAACGAAACATGCGGTGGCTTCAAAGGCCGTCCTTTTCATCCCCTTTATAAATAAATAAAAGGCAATAAAGGCAAACTAATAAAGAAATGAAAGCTGCTTATCAAAGCATCAGGGGATTTATAATTGTTGTACATTTTGTCCCACGTTCCCCACAACCCCACTCATTTCCCATCTTCAGACTTCCAATAATTCCCCAGCAGCCCTCCCTACTTTATATTAATACCGTCAAAGATGTGATCAAAATGCCTGACAAAGAAAAGCAGGATGATAAGATTTTGAATGACTAAGAATGTATTATGATAAACAAATCCTGAGAGAATAAAATATATACAGTATTTATATACATCACATCTCTGACAGCATTAAATGAGTGTAGGTGGCCAAATCAATCTTGCCCATCCCTCCGACTCCACGTGGTACTCCGACGGCACTGTGCTCTCAACAATCCCTGTGTCCTCTGAACTCAGTCCAGGTGCTGGAAGGTCAGTGCATCTTTAATCCGTCTCCATGGAACCGCTGTGCGTCTCCTTGGACACCATGAGTCTCATCAGCTTTCCGTGGAGCTTTTCAATCTTCTTCACGTCCTGGGCCTGGTCTGTCTTGTACTGTAAACACTAGAGAGATGGAGAAAAGACTGAATGAGGGCATTGACAGCTACCGTTACTTTGAAAATTGTTAATTGTGTAGGATTAATAAGTTAAAATCAAATTTGGTTAATGTTTTGTTTTTTCACAAACTGTTTTCTTACCCAATAAAGCAGCCAGTTTTGATGTTGAAGCCATAATGTTTTCAACACATTACAATTAGTAAATGGGGAGAAATCTGTGTGTAAGTGAGGACCTGTCACACTGCAATAGCAAATATAAGGATTTCAACAGACCTCAGTAGAACAGACATTTTGATGAATTAACATTAAGTTTATCTTACGTCACATACAAATGTCTGATCAAACCATTCACTCAGCAAATCTGCTGATTAACAGAGAGCTGCGATTGTT
The DNA here is from genome assembly GCF_022379125.1 of Scophthalmus maximus. Lineage (NCBI taxonomy): Eukaryota > Metazoa > Chordata > Actinopteri > Pleuronectiformes > Scophthalmidae > Scophthalmus > Scophthalmus maximus. The sequence goes on from NC_061532.1 coordinate 3,765,020, forward strand.
CAGTCTGTCTGGAATTCACAGATATGTCAACAACAGCACGAATTGCCACCCTAAAAGAATGAAGCCTAACTACATTAAAGATCCCTTGACTTTTCCTTGCAGACTAACCCCATCAGGTCCAGTTTGTTCTTATTTTGACGACGCTGAAGTTAGCATCCAATTCGCAGCGGAAAAGGAACTAAACGTACAATGCTGAGCGATCTGGACTAAATTGTCACAGAGAGGCCAAAGACTCTTGAAAACATAGTTTCAGATTTGTGTAACCTTTATTCTATTTGTGAAAGTGCCAAAAAGGATGATTGCATAGCTACTTTCATCTTAAGACCACATTAGACCAAAAAAATAACAACAATGAAATTACAATTTTGTTTTTGCCATTTTCACACTTTGTTAGTTTAACAACAATGTTTAAGTTCCTGTTTTAAAATTGTAAGCGTGTTACTGTCGCTTTAAGAGAAATAGCTTTCTGCATGGCTTTGAAGTACCTTCATGCCTTTAAATTTTGATAGCTCATTGCTTTGAAGTGATCTAGTTTGTTCAGTTGAGGTCCAGGAACCGACCGAGCCACATGGTTTTCCTGCCGTAGTATACTTCTCTGTACAAGGGATACTTGGCTACGGATACTCCTGTAAGGTTTCGCAAATTGTGGAATAAATGTTTTCGATTTATCCCTTAAACCGGACTACTGTGAAACTTTTTCTTACGACAAGGAGTGTACTCGAGTTCACCCAAGGAAGCCGACGATTCTCAACTCCCAACACTAGTAATAGTGGCTTTCTAACTGGACCTGGTCCAACGTGGTGTTGAGGTGAAAAAAACTCCAATGAAATCCCCCCTTTTTTTGTATTTTCACAAATAGAATAAATGTTTTACAAATCTGAAACTATGTTTAAAAGAATCTTTGGCCTCGCTCTGACTATCTAGACAAGATTTGACAAGTTTGGGTATTATCTGGACCTGGTACAATAAGGAGCTCAGCATTGTAAGTTAAGTTTCCCTTTACTTTCGAATCGGAAGCTAACTTCAGCATCGTCTTATTTTGGTCAACTCTTTATTTGACCTGGTAACAGATCTAGGGCTGCAGCATTCTGTCGATTAGTTGTTTGGTGCACAAAGGGTTAAGGCGTGTCATAAAAATGTTGATTGTGTTTCCTAAACCACCAAGATGATGTTTTGTCCTGTCCACACACCAAAGATATTCACTTTACTGTCATGGAGGAGCAAAGAAACCAGAAAATATTCACATTTAAGAAGCTGAAATCAGAGAATTTTGACTTTTCCCCCCATAAAAACTACTTGAACAGATTAAACAATTATATAAATAGTTGGGAATTATTTGGTAATCAATTACTAATTGTCTGAGACAGATGGCCGCCCACAACTGAGTCCGGCTCTGCCAGAAAATTCTTCCTGTTAAAAGGGATTTGTTGGGTTTTCCCTGTAATATTGTAATATTGACCTCACTATGTAAAGTGCCTAGCGAGAATGTGTGTTGTGATTTGGTGCTATACAAATAAAATTGAATTGAATTAATCGATTAACTGTTTAACTCTAAACAGATCTACGATCTTTTCTATAGACTTCATTAATCCACTGGTGCATTGCATTGTGGGAAGTGGTGCTGACAAATCAACAACAGAAACATTTTGTAGTGATTGGTGTTCCAGTGGAGTGGAGCCTCACTTTAGATCAAGACTTTGCTTATATATCCATGTAAAGTGGATACTAACATCACAATTCAGTATTCACACTATTTTTTAAGAGAAATTTCAACTCATATTTTGAAAAAAGACCTTTCAGTAGAGTTGTGTAACATTGTTTAATAAAAGTTCACGTTACACAATGTCCCCCTCCCGTTCCTTACCACGGCGTTGTCGGTCACTTTGATGCAGAGATTGCCGTCGCAGTGTCTGTACTTGAGAACCACCCTGACCTGCGAAAAGAACAGTGAATTGGAGAACTTTAGAATTTGAAAAAAAAAAAAAAACTTATCAGAACAGCGGTTAGCTGTCACGTCGCTAACGTGCTAGCCGGATAACGAGCTACCCAGCTAGCATGCTAGCTTGCTTGTAAAATGAAGCATTTTCACCTTCATGGGATCTGTCAGATACAGTTTTTCTGCTGCACGGGCGAACTCCTCCCAAGTCTGATAGAAAGGCATAATTCTTCTCGTTTCAAATCGAGTTATTCTACCACGGAATCAGTTTGAATCGGCCGACCAGGTTCGCCGTCTTCGGAATACCACATCAGCAGCCGAGTGAGCACAGCCAATCAGAATGAAGAGATCATTCTGCCCAAACTACTTCCGGGTTGCCCTTTCAAACAAATGCACATCAGGGGTAAATTGCAACGTTTGGGATATTGTGTAATGTCCAATGGCAGTTAAAGGACACGGCATGGCGTGAGTTATGTTTAAAAATTCACCGTTTTTATTTATAGTTTAAAATGTATCACAATAATGTGTGTTGCACGGACAAATCATCAAGTTACTGTTCTTTAGCCACAGCTGCATATTTTGTATGTCGCCTTCCCATTTCATGTTTAAATTAACATTTTTCTAGATTCTGTCTGTTGCGGATTAGCAATTGCAGTTACATCAACTACCAGTTAGACAAGCCTTGAACGACGGCCACACAGCCAGAACCTTTTTATACCCACACAGCAGACTTTTGTTTTGAAAATGTACAGGCATTTAGCTTCCTGTGCTGTATATTGTTGGGAATTCCTACAGATCGCCCTCTAGTGGTCACACTTAAAACTGACTGAACACCCAACACTAAACTTTCCCAGCAGAAAGCAATAAATATCACATCTCACTTTCCTCTCCTTATGTTAACCCGACCCCAACCTAACCCGCACCAATTATTTCGGCCTTCTCCCTCCCGGACTTGAGAATCAAAAGTTTATATTGACAAAATGTATTTAAAGCTTTGATTATTTCAGAAATAAAATGTTAAATTTAAAATAGTTTTCTAATCATTGCTTTTTGTTCTTGTTCTAAGGTTGTGGGCATTATGAGTTATGATTAGTTTCTCTTTTCTTTTTTTCACATTTATTTTCTCTCTTTATTCGATTGAATCTTTCTTCTGTCCCTTTTTTATAGACTATATACTTTTTTTTCTTTTTTCTTTATGTTGTATATTGTTGAATAATTGTAGGGAACCCAAAGCCCTTGTTGGTTTCCTATGGAAGAGGGTTAGGGTCACGTCATTTTTTTTGACTCAGTAGTCTGAGAAAATCCGAACTCAAATTTTTTTTCAGAAATCAGAATTCTGAGAATAAAGTCAAAATCAGATCACGGAATGTCTCTTCAATGTATCCTTGTTGTTGTTGTTTTTTAACATGTGCTGAATAAAATGAAGATCCTTTTTTTTTTCTCCAAAATAGGCTACATTACTGCCATATATTCATATGTGATCTGTTGTGGCTGGTGGAAGTGTGACTAATTGTATCTGCACTGTTGGGCATTAATAAACTGACCACGTATTTTGTATGTCAGATATTAATCTGCAACATGATTAGTAATTAAAGCTGTAAAATACATATAATGTGGTAAAATGTATAACATATATCCCTGATATGAAGTGGATTGTTCATGTTTAAAGTATTCTACTAAACATTGGTTGGTAAGAGTCTCATAAGTGGTATTTCATAGTTTGTCCACCAGGTGGTAGGCAAAGCGTAGTTGTTTTGTTTTTTTGGTCTGGATATTTATGGCTGTGAACTGATGGAACTGACTTGATACTAAGGAAGGAGGTTCGTGTCAACATTCAGCTGCAACTCTTCTTTTTTTCATTAATTTTTTCCCGACAGTGCCCTGCAGTGAGTGCGGCAGGAGGGCGAGCTCCCCCTTCCCCCTCAGATCTGATAACATTTTAATGGCTGAGCGTGTTAGATGTCACAATAACAGAGCCGGTGAGGAGTGGGTGTTGTGCTCATGGCTCATTCATCATCAGCTGAGTCAACGGCTGCTCAGTCACTCGAGCGCATGACTTGCATCTATTTCAGAATCAAATAACGGGGGGGAAGGGGGAGACAAAAGGAGTCAATGTTGTAGTTAAGACACCCACACATTTAATTCAACTCAATTCTGACACTTTATTCATCCCTCAGGGGAAATTTTAAGGCACTGAGACTGCAAAGAGAGCACACAAAGGCCACTGACTCCACTCGACAGCATATATCAGGTTATTGTGCACCGCTGTCTTCCTCACTGTGCAAGTCAGACTGTGTCTGAGGCCACAATTTAAACAGTGGGCCTGACAAGGCCGGCCATGGCTTTGCCTTGAGCTGATTGTTATTTGCAAGGTTAAGACAGGATAGATTTATGCTTTTCGTGTCACTCTCCTAATCAACATTCTCTCGGGGAGGAGTTAGGTATTGCACTCTGATGGCGATGATGGAGAATCCAAAAAACCCCAAAGTGTCAAACAGTGATGAGGCAGTTTTTGTGTTATGTGATCGTAGAAATGATAGCTTGGAGGAGCTATAACAGTTTCACGATTTTAGTATGATTCATAAGTCTCCATAAACACTCCTGTCAGTGGCAGTTGTCGCAGCAACTTGGTAACATCTGCTGATTTGATTTGGCAGAAACTATGTCACAGTTCAGTCAGTTATTCAGTTATGGTTTGTCCCAAATGCAGCTTTCAACCCTTTCTTTTTCAAATACACACCTGATTTTTCCTGTCTGCTTCTGACTTCCTGTGTGTTTTTGGACTTCTCCTCATGTCAGCTATTTGCCCATGAGTTCCTACCCAGTTGCCAACCACTGCCCTGCCTGCTGACGTTTCCCCTCGTCCAGCCCTCTCCTGCTCCTGTCGCAGCTGTCCCCGAGTTGTGCACTCGGAGGCCTGCGTTTCGGAGCGGACAGCTCTGGCCTTTTTTTTTTTTTTTTTTTTTTACATATATATATATATATATATATATATTCAAATTCAAATTATGGATGAATTCACTGAAAACAGACTTGCGTCTTTTA